>NW_005842524.1:908311-931947 GCF_000455745.1 Alligator sinensis
GGCAACAGATGGTGTTGGCTACTTGTTCTCAGAAGTGGTGCTAGGTACTCCTGGTCCAAGGACCTGTAATAGATCATTGTGTGCCCTGAACTAGTTGAATGGCCACAGGATGATGCATGTGGCTATGTCCATCTGTCCACAGTGTGCACCATCCACATCATGTCTTCGTGGTGTATTAATCCAGCACAAGGCAGCGCTGTTCTGAGGAATACCACATCGACTCCAAGTCCAGAAGGAGTATAGATGTGGCAACACGGTGTGGGCGAATAAGCTGTGCTTCCCACTAACAAGTCAAGGCCCCATATGGTTTTTGCACTGCTGGTCAGCTTAGCCAAAGTGTTCATGGTAATTAGTAAGGTGGTTGTTTCCCTTCCATACAAAAAAGTTACTTTCTTCCTACTTCTAAGCAAAACAATTCAAATGGATTATTTTCCTTTTTGTAAACTATACTATATTTCTTAATAATACATATTCATTTATAAAATTTTTTTTAAATGACAGGCACATTTAGTGATTCATTATTTATCATCTTTTGTTACATGAACCTGCAAGCATTTACACATGTGAACATATCAGCTAAACTGAATCAAGTCTGTTCACATGCTTATACATATCAGTGTGTGTGTGCACGTGCGTGTGTGTATATGTTGCAATATGAGGGCTTTTGCATGCTTATTTACATGCTACTGTAATACACAAAATTTAGTAATTTGTAGTATATCTCCAAATTGTCAGCATCAAATAGAAAGATTCTATTGTAAATGGTAGAATTTGGTGCTCTTTAGGGGAAGTTCTTCAGAAAATCGAAGTGGCAAGCAAAGCAAAAACGTTTTGTTTCCCAAATGTCATAGATGTCCATACCCTAAAACTACAGAAGCAGAGGGAGAAAATAAAACCAAGAAATGCTTGTTTTGCTGTACTTCTGATTGTCTTTATTGATAACCAGCTGACATTGAATTTGTTTCCTCATCTTACAGCAGCAAAGAGCTTACTGAAGAAACCTGATGGAGTCAAGGTAGGTTAAACAAATGTACCAAGCTATACATCTCATTAAACCTTCTTTTCCATGTACCAACTTATTTGACTTCGGACTTTGGAAATAATTATTCCTTCTCTTTACAAGCCTGTTTAGAAATGGTTTTGACTGTATAATTAAAGCAGTTAAAGTGTTTTTTTTTTCCTTTTTTGATCTTTACAACTAAATGAATAGTTGGAAAACTCAGTCAATTTCCGTAAAGTTAGAAAAGAAAAATGGTGGATAAAGAATATTTTCCTACTTTTCTCAATCAAGGTCAATTTTGCCCTCAATGAATCAATGCTTTAATTAGTTTTCTAATATAAATAAACATTTGGCAGTGGGTGTGTTTGCTCTTTTTTGTTACTGGTGCTGAACTGCAGCTCTCCTGCCTTCCTGATTCCTTGACTTTCCATAAAGTAAAATGGAATATCATATTCCTTGAATTTTTGACACCACATGAGATGTATTCCACTAGGTGTACTGGGTGTGTTTGTCAGAAGTGAAGAGATTTAATATCTCAGCAAGTAAACTCATCCTCACTCACTAAGAACGGGAACATTTTGGCAGCTTTTGTAGATGATTTAGAGCTCATAGGAGCTCTTGTGTCACCAGGTCCTTCAGGAGGAGAGGTGCTTCACAAATGAGTGTCCTGGATAGATACTTTGAAAAACAGAATAAAAATCATTCAGCACCGAAAAAGAGTATACTTCTTTTTCTTAGAGAATGGCTGAAGACTAAATTAAACACCCCAACTTTTGTTACATAATGTAAAATTTCTTCTGGGTTCTGCCTGATTTCTTATGAGTGTATCTTTAAACCAAATTTTACCTTTCTACTTTAATTTCTTTTTAGCTGTAACAAAATGCTATTTACTTAACTACCTGATTCAGTGTAGGTTTGTCCTTTACAATCCAACACATATGCACCCTCTCCCCTACAAAAATTGTAAGACTGTTAGAATGAAGTCAATATACCATAACCTAAATGCTCTGCTATACAATGCTTTGTGGTATCAAATAATAGGCAGCTTATAGTAGTAGATTTATGTGAAGAAGCATATCATGCAGGCTAAATCAGTCATTTCAATAACAATTCTTTAATGTGTATTTTTGTGGAACATAGCTAGCTATTGCTTTTTAAATATTATTCCTTCCGCTGGTCAATAATGGTATATATTGTATCTCCATTTTGATAGCAATGTTGCAAACAGGTATTGCCAATGGTTTGCTTAAATTGCACTTGTTGATATCCAGTACTTCTGGATCATTTCATTTTTTCTTTTGTTTTCCTATGAAGTTATGTGAAGCAGTGGGGATGGATTTACCTGTGTGGACATCTTTGTTTTCAAATTCTTCTCATATAGAAACTATTTTCCCCCAAAAAAGTTTTCCCTACCCTTTCCGCAACTTAAGCCGTCTTTTTAAAAACAAAAAATATACTGTACTCCATGAATTGATACTTTCAATCCAACCAGTCACATTCTCTTCTTTTCCTTTCTCTCTGACTGGTCAATTCAGAAAAGGAAGTCAAGTTCGAGTGTTCAGATGATGGTGAGGATCTTTATCTGCCAGATTTTTTTCCTCCTGTGAAACGTTCACACCTAGAAATCAAATAGTTGCTGTTAAAATACTGTGGAAAAACTGCAAGACTTCTTAAGCACCAACTTCTGACTTCTAAACCCACAAGTGCTACTTACCATCCATAATCAACTTATTCTGCAACTCTAAAACAAAGATTTTTACCTGTGGACACATACATACAAAAAGTAGATGTAACAGTGATGAAGATAGTTGTCCTTAGTGTAAAAAATAAATGAGTCGTTTAAAACAGCCCTTCATTTATCATTTTAAGCTCCTCACATTAATAGTTGATTTTATTTAATATAATAAAATATAATATGGCTACATTATACACTGAACAGTTATTTATACATAAGCTTGAAAAAAATAGAAATTGCAGTACTTGGGAAATTGCCATTGACAGTGCCTTTACCTATACCATAGACATATATTTCAACATCTGGATTAAAAAAATATCTGGCTTCTTTAAGACAGGACTTCCTATTCTTTTCCTATTTATCTTTTCTTCGTAAAACAAAAATTACTACAAGAGCCAGATACACTTTTATAAATTCCAGGTTTAACTGAGCAGTACATAGGCCAATAAGGTAATTTTAAAATCCCTGCATTGTGTACCTTTTAGTTTTCTTTTTAAATTAAGTTTAACAAATGTACTTTAAAGCATGCCTTTCTTTCTGCTGGACATTGTATTTTTCAAGTGAATAATGCCTTTTTTTTCTAAATGTAGTTAGCATTATCATTTAATCAGACACTTGGGGACATCTATACATGTACTTTAATGCACAGTAGCCTATTTTAATGTGCATTAAAGCATCACTAAAAAAAGTGTTATTTAGCTCTAATGCTCATTAAAATAAGCTAATGCACATTAGACATCACTTAAAAACCATGTTCTTTAGTTAATGTGCATTAAGACAGGCTAAAGCACATTTTCCCAGTACTTCACAATGGAGGTACTAGATTTAATGTGTATTAACTAAAACATGTTAATCCACATGTAGACATACCCACTGACTACCTGGGTCACAGATCAAGATTTTATGCTACAAGCTAAGAACACGACAGATGTAAACCTTCTTTTCCTTGCTTCAGATCCCTAAAGAGCCTTCATCCTAAGGCAGAGCTTCATCCCAATGCTATTCCAACAAAATATCAATTTCTCCATTGCTTATTCCCCACCAGAGAATCAGTACAGTCTCCCTTCCACCTGACCTCAGGCAGGCAGGCATAGTTTCATAGTTTCATAGTTTTAGGGTCAGAAGGGACCTAATAGATCTTCTAGCCCGACCCCCCGCCAGGGCGGGAGAACAACAAAAAACCCTAAAAACAAAAACGGGACTCAAATGAGTCCAGCCAGGTAGGCATCCAGCCTCTTCTTAAAGACCCCCAGGGTAGGGGCCAGCACCACCTCCCTTGGAAGTTGGTTCCAGCTCCTAGCCGCCCTAACTGTGAAGTAGTTTTTTCGGATGTCCAGTCTGTACCTCCTCTCCATCAACTTGTGCCCATTACTCCTTGTTATGCCAGTGGGGGCTAGGGGAAACAGCGTCTCCCCCAAACCCTTCTGGTTCCCCCTAGTGAGTTTATAGACGGTCACCAGGTCCCCCCTCAGCCTTCTCTTGTGGAGGCTGAATAGGTTCAGGTCCCGCAGTCTCTCACTGTAGGGTCTGCCCTGTTGTCCCCGGATCATGCGGGTGGCCCTCCTCTGGACCCTCTCCATGTTGTCCACATCCCTCCTGAAATGGGGCGCACAGAACTGGACACAATACTCCAGCTGCGGCCTGACCAGCGTCGCATAGAGGGGGAGGATCACCTCCCTGGCTCTACTCGAGATGCACCTGTGGATGCACGACAAGGTCCGGTTAGCCCTGCCAACCATGACCTCGCATTGTCGGCCCATGTTCATCTTGGAGTCAATAATGACACCAAGATCCCTTTCCGCCTCCGTGCTCTCAAGTAGGGAGTTCCCCATCGTATAAGTGTGCTGCTGGTTCCTACTACCCAAGTGCAGCACCCTGCACTTGTCCGTATTGAAACACATCCTGTTCCTGTTTGCCCACCCCTGTAACCTATCCAGATCCTTCTGCAATCTCTCTCTCCCTGCTAGCGTGCTCACCTCCCCCCAAATTTTGGTGTCATCAGCGAATTTAAACAGGTTGCTTTCCACCCCAACATCAAGATCGCTGATGAAGAAATTGAACAGCGCAGGCCCCAGGACCGAGCCCTGGGGGACTCCACTACCCACCTCCCCCCAAGTCGAGTATGATCCATCCACCACCACCCTCTGAGTGCGACCCTTCAGCCAATCTGCAATCCATCTGACTGTGTAGGCATCTATGCCAGTGTCGCCTAGTTTATTAATTAGGATGGGGTGAGAGACGGTGTCAAAGGCCTTGCTGAAGTCCAGAAAGACTACATCCACCGCGACACCTGCGTCCATGGCCTTTGTGACCTGATCATAAAAGGCAATCAGGTTGGTCTGACATGATCTCCCCCTAATAAATCCATGCTGATTGCCCCTGAGCATCATTTCTGATGCCGGCCCATCACAAATGTGCTCCTTGATGATCTTCTCAAAGAGTTTCCCCAGGATTGAGGTAAGACTGACGGGCCTATAGTTGCCCGGGTCCTCTCTTTTCCCTTTCTTGAAGATGGGGACCACATTAGCTACCTTCCAAGGCAGCTACCACATTAGCTACCTTCCGAGGCAGTCAGCATTGTAGATTATTCCCACTGTGACACCCTAGCCCAGTTTTCTACTGTCAGCCCAGCCAGTGGGAAGTTAAATATTCCTTCCTTCCCAAACTTTTATTCTGCCAATAGCAAGCAAAACTCTCCCTAAAAAGCAGAATTGGTAGTCTGATTAATTAACTGTATCTTCTCCTAGCTGGACATTGTTTAGTGCAAAAGTATAGTTTGTTTTAGTGCAAGAAATACAGGTAATTTACCAGATGTTTTTATCATCCCAAACATCCTGTGTGCCTGCTCTTATCTCTTGCAGATAGACGGAGCCACATAGAAAGTTTGGAGGATTTAAATCCCAAGTCGTAATGTTATATAACTTTTAAAATATATGTAGAGACCATTAATGATCATGACTGTATGGCCATACCCAACTGCTTGGGAAAAGTAGAGGTATGTGTGTAGGTGTGTTTGCCTGTATTATTATGAAACTTAAAAGAGTGATTTTTGGCAGCCAATATTTTAATAGAAAATATTTTCCTTCTTTACAACAAATAGATGTACATTGAATTAGAATAGTTTCCAAAAGTTCGTTTAACTGTATGGCATGAAAAATCTATTTTTAATAGTTTCCCTTTTCTGTTAAAATAAATACAGTGTAGGCAGTTTAAAAAATAAAACCTATCATTTTTCATTAAGTTAAAAAATGGTTTACCAAGCTGTTCTGTAATGTGCATTATATTTTCTCTTTTTCACTTATACTAACCTAAATTGTGTATTCCTGATGTACCTCTAAGAGGTTTGATTGTATTTTCTGTACTTTTCAGCTATAGCTGGAATGAATGTTGTTTATTTTTGTAGAACTTGCACAAGGGAGTATGGGCACAATCCTGCTTTCCTTACTCAGGCAAAAACCTCATGGAAATGTGATTATCCTTTCTCACTGACACAGTCAACAATAAGCATTTGTTTAGCATGTTTGATTATTTTAACACTGAGTATACCGAGTTTGATACTGAGCCAGTATCATGTATGATGACGCCTTCATTCTCTCCATCCTGTGTTTTGTGTGCTCATTTTTTCATTTTTTCCTTGAGTGCTTCATTCTCTCTGGCCAGATTATCACTGGATACTCATGTTTAGTTGTACAGTCTAAAACTGGTATTTTCTGGGCATAGGAGAATAAGCATGGCATTGTGCAGAATTGTGTGTATTGTTGTTGTTCCATCACAAGCTATACGTCATGTTAATTTTAAAAGAGAGGCTTTCATTGAACTATATGCATTTTTCCTCTGAGTAAGGACTGCAGGGTTGGCTCTTATGGCAGTTTAAAAAATACTAAGGGAAGTAATTTTTTATATAAAACATCTGCCAATGTTTTCGCATGTGAAGATGGCCTCCTTAAATGAAATTTTTAAGGTGTTTTTTTTTCCCCCCTTCTTTTTTTGATTACATATCACAGGGTCCACTGCTGCTTCTGGCTGAAATCACATTAGCAAAAATGCACAGCTGTGAATTAATAAGTGAAACCTATTTGTCAGTTGACTCGTATAACATAGAGAATAAAATTAAACCATTGGAATCAGAACCAATCCTGTTGTTTTCCAATGACAGTTTCTGCAGAAAGAGACATTGAGAAAGACCAAGGTTCTGCTATAAGGTGTATTTAACTTTGATTGAAGTCAAGGAGAGTTATTTATATCCAGGATGGGAGACATAGTGTCCATTATTCATATATATAATTAGGATTTTCAGTGCAGTAGCATTATTTACGATTAGATAATTATTCCTCAGTTGACCCCTATAAGGTAGCTTGTCAAGGTAGCAGTGTAATTTACACCAATGGAATTCCAGTAAAGCACTTTTATTTAGGCAAGTCTTTTCTGAAGATACACTGCCTTCACAGGCATTAGTGTATCCCCACCCCCACTGCACCATTCTCTTAAGCATAAGTCACATCCCATCACAAGCCCCCTTTCTGAACCAGTATGCCTACATTTTGAATTTGAAGTCATTAGGTTTGTATTTTCTCCACCTGGACTTGCCCTAAGTATGGCTTTGGCTCTGCTGAAGATTTAATTCCAGCAATTAGTGGTCAGTCACTGTAGCTACACCAATGCAAACACTTATGGAAAAATCCTAGTGCTGTTAAATTCAGTAGGTTACCAGAGTTTCATCACTGCAACTATACCTATGAGTGGAATTTTAAAAAGCCCCAACATGCACAATGCCTAAACATTATCCCCATCTTCTAGACACTATGGATATGTATGCATAGCACAAAGGTAGCCTGAATGACTACCTTTTTCTAGCTCCAGAACTGGAAACAATGTAGCTGTGTTTGTGCAGCAATTTGCCTTGGCTAATTTGCTCTGTTAAGTCATTTAGCTAAGGCCATGGACTCAGAAAATTCTTGGCTCTCAGCCATGTGCTTGGACTATTAGTCCAGCTCAATCTCTTTCATTACATCCACTGATACATATTATTCAGGTCTTAAATCCTTTTATTTGAGTACTAGAAGGCTTATTAATAAAAAAATAAATACTCCCCAACTGGGGTCATCTGATCCCAGCAGTCTTTCCTGCCCAAGTGCAGGGGGGCTGAACCCGATGATCTGTAAGGTCCCTTCCAGCCCCTAACAACTATAAAAACTATCTCACTGAACCAAACTGACTTGAGTTTTGGGCTTTCAATGTAGTAGTTTAATGCTAAATTTTCACAAAACGCCTGTCAGTGAAAGAAGAGAAGTCTGGATTTTTGTTCATGGTTTTCTTTTTATACCCAATATTGTGACTATGGGGCTCACTGAAGATTCTGTATCCCTCTTTCTATCTTTGGTGGAAGGGCCACTATCCCTTTTTTGCAGATATTCAGTATGACATCCTCATTACATTTCACAAAATGAAACATATGCTTGTCTCATTTAAAGCACTAAATGGACAAATGGGAAAAAAAGCAAAGTCAATACATCTAGACACATTCCAACCCCAATTACACTCATTTAAATCTGGAATTACTCCACAGAGCCAATGAAGTAAATCTAGACTGCTGAAGCTGCTTTCTGTGAAAATCCAATTGATATGTAACCTCTAGTGACTGACACCTAGAAATAAAGTAAAATGTGGGTGTATTATTTAATACTGTTGCATAATTAGAAACTGGCAAATAAACCTCAATGGAAACTTTGGGGTTTTCGTTCTTAAACGCTGTATTAATTGTTTACTTTTGTTACTTGGTTTTAGCTAACTTTTAAAGACTAAGTTTATTTAAGTGTTACAGCTGAAACCATCTATGCTTTATATAAAACTTTCTAAATCAAAATACCATAACTAGCATGTTGGGAGAAACTGTAAGCAGTTATCAAATCTGTTACAAGTATTCCTTTCAAGTTCATAAGTTCATCTTTCTGTGATTCTTTATTTCCATATCTATATCTGTATATAGATATTCTATATAGAGAGATATAGATCAGTTAGCTACAAAGAGTTCTAAGGCTTGTCTATTTCTATTTTCTGCATACCTACAGATAAACAACAAAACCAACGTAGTAACCAGCCCCAAAGAAAATATTCCTACCCCAGCGCTGGTATACCTGGAATCTTCCTTTTCACTCTATCTTTAAGTTCTTTACTGTTTTCTGGGGTTTTTTCTTTGTTTGTTTCTCTTCCATTTTGCCCTCCTTTTTGTTGTTTGCTTACTAAATTTGGGAACAGGTTTTTTTTTCTTTTTGCTGTTTGAATTTTTGGTTTTCTTTCTGTAAGGAAGTCCATTGTGAAGTAGCGTGTTTATAAATACAAACGTGACATGGAAGCTGGCCGTGGTAGAGTGGTAGCACTAGTGGCCAACATAGTTGAATTTTTTGCATGCTGTGTCAGACAGTGAGTTGAATGCGCTTCACGTTGCCCTTAGCTCTTCACCTGATGATTATTTCAATATGTTTATTATTATTATTTCAATATGATGGGGAGGGGAAATCTCCTAATTTCTTTTTTACTGTATCTTAACACAAGTGTTGACATCAAGAAGAGCTAACAGAATTATTGCTAGGCGACAATAAAATAGACCTTATTCAGATTTTCATTCAGCACTCTCTGGAAACTCAGCAGATCTTTGCAAGCCTTCATTTACTGGGATCAAGAGGCACCTAGTCCTAAGGCTTTTTTGTACTGCTGTTACTCTTTAATCTATGGTAGGCATTACTCAGTAATAAATTCTGCAGGGAGCATATTACTGATCAGTAGAAAAGCATATGTGAATATTTATTACAGAATCTTGTTTCTGTTAGAAAGTTACATTTCTTAGGAATGTTGTATTTAGCAAACTTACACATATAAGAATAGTGGTTAATTACTTGAAGTTAAGAGTTACTGCTTCCCATGCATCTTGGTAAATAACTCTGGAAAATGTTTTTTATTTTTAATATATACATAGGGACTAATTTTCACCTTTAGATCTGCATATTCAGCTCCCCTGTCTGCATTGTTAAGTAATTTCCAAGAAGCAGCTTACAGGTGTATGGTGTGTAGCTGAGTCTTTGACTCAATAGCTATTGCCAGACACCTGCAGTGTATGGAACTGTCTCACTTGCTGTAAGCATGTTCCTAAGCCAACTATCTGGTGCTCTTATATGAATTACTCATAAGAAAAGAAAAATGGGTTAAATTTTAAAAATGCAGCAGGCACTTCCATCATAGGTGATCTAGGTTGTTTTAAAGGGATTACAAGTTGGAAGTCCTCCAAATACTTCCAAACACCATTTGTGTTTGGAGGTACCTAAATCTTGCTGTGTCCACTCAGCACACCTTTCTTTTTATTCATGCTCACTGTGGGTTTTAGTAGTTAACCAAACGATATTTTTAATGAAAATAGTGCAACATTCAACAAGTCCAACAAAAAGGGGCAGTGTATTTAATATGAGACATTGTGACACAGAGTGCCTCTTCAGATCTCCAGAGTTTCAAAGCCCTGCATGTATGTTGATCATGAATAAGGTCTTTGCATGCTGCTATAATAGGTAAAATGGCCTAACTTGCTGGCTTGCCAGTTGAGGAATCTTTATCAGAGACATTGTTTCATCCTCTGGCAGCAGTTAACATTTGCTTTAGCTCTTGTCACTGTTTTGCCTTTGTCAACTGGCTCTTCTTACACACCCTCACACGGATAAGAATGTGTTTACCAATGAGAACTGTTTTTCTCTTTATTTTGTTCTCACTCAGGAGCCCCAAACTACAGTAATCCACAACCCTGATGGAAATAAGGTATCAGAAAGAATCAATTCCATTTTGCTTTTCCAGACCCTACACATTTCATCCACGATTCTAAACCAGAACATGTGTGTTACCCAGAGTTTAACATTCCTGTATCTGTTGCACCTGGTGTCTCTTGGGCTTAATTCATTTCTAGCTTGTTCCTGCTGAGTGAATTCTCTCTGGTTGCTGAGCTCTGCAGCTCTTGCGAACATCAGTACAAGTTGAGGACACCCAGCAGTCTGTGAAACCAGGTCCACATGAGCACTGGGATATTGTGCTCGGATACAGAATGCAACAGAACGTTGTGCTATAACCCAGGAGAACAGTGAAATTATTTTTAAGGATTGTGTGAGAAGCTTTCACTAAAGATGAAGGCATATTTGCAGTTCTTTCCATCTGCTGTTTCCCAGCATGCTCGTACATCATACTGACATGTCTTCTGCATGGAACTATACTTCTTCCATAACATCATCTAGTTTCAAAAGAATTTTAACTCTTGAAGTGGCAAGATGCTCTTTTGAGTTGATGAACCTTGGTTTTTTTAATGCATTTTTCTCATGGATTTTCTTTTTTCTGTGCATTGTGATGGTTTTGTTGGGTAGTTGGTTTTTAATACCTGGTAACTTTGTTCTCTCTTGCCTAAACTTGAAAAAGGCCAGGGAATATCATAATATTTTACTCATGTTTCCAGTTTTTCCCATGCAGATTCCACTTTTTTAAAACAGATTTCAGTATATGCCATACTCTGAGGACTTAGAACATCTAAAGGATCATTGTCTCATTTATCTGCAGTAACTAGTTGTGGTTATTCAGTGCTGTATGTGTAAAGAATTAAGTCTTAATGAAAAGTAACACATGCAGACATTTCACAAGTATGAAGAACTATACTATTCATATTGTGCCTGTATCTCCCATTCATTTGTGGGCATATGAGAAGTATTGAAGTTCATTTTACTTTTAGGTCTAATACTGTATGTGTTCATGATCCATATTAAACCTCCCAAATTGTATTAATAGGCAGTATACAGCCTACATTTTAACTTCAGTTAAATCTTTACAAAAGCCAGCAAAATGGGAAAAAAATTAAACATTGAAACTCATTGGCATGACATCTACTTAATTTTATTATATGATCATAGTAATTTAAATACTGTATTTCCCAAAGTAATAACATAGACAAGAAAACCACTTTGGGGGAAAGTTACTGTCACATTCCATTACCTGCAAAAATAAATGTTCTAGCATGAAAACTGGAGTGGATGCTTCCATATTACAGGCTACCTCTTGTGTGAGCTTGTGCATGGTGTTTTTCAGCTTGTACATGTGTGGTTTTTATTTCTTCCAGGTACTATATATACATTTATAGAGCATGATATGTTCATTGCGTGGAGTGAAACGTCTAACTCATTAATGATGAATATTTATGGATGCACGCAATTTTTGTTCTAGAGTCTGAAGAATGCATTAACCATTTTGAAACTTTTCTTAGACACAGTCTTCTGAAAACATAGTAAATAAGGGCACTGTCAGGATATATTGATTTAAAAAAAATAATAAATTGACACTTGTCAATAAATAAACTGGCCAGTTGTTGATATCTTTATGCATGAGTTTTAAGGTGTCACAGTTTTTTTGAAGAAATGTGCAAAAAGAAAAGTCTATTTCCAAAAAGTGAAAAAGAATAAGTCAAAATTGGTGTGTGCCAGTTCTCTGACAGTGTCCTTTAATTGTGTACATTAATATTTCATGTTTCTGGTTACTCCAAAAAACTGTTTAGGTCTTCTTGCCTTTTTAACATTGTGGTGATTTTAATGTATCTGTGTGATAGAGAAGTCATTTTCCTCTGTGGCTGGGTAGCTGAAGAATATTTTTGCAAAGATATCTCAGCTTATCCAGTATCATTACTCTCTATCAATTTGCTCCCACTTTCAAACCTTTTAGTATAAGATCAATATAAAAATGCTATCATGGATCTGATCCCTATTTTATTGATATAAATGGGAATCTGTCCATTCATTTTAATAGAAGTAGCAACTTATGAAAATAATTATTACTGTAAATTGCACAAGGCTTCATTTTATATAATACATATTGAAAAAATCAAATGGAATGACTGACTGCACAGTTGTTTAATCACTAAGCTTAAAAGGACAAGTTTAATATTTGGCTGATGTAATTCGTCTAATAGTTCAGATGAATTCTGTCTAGCAGGGTATAAAAGGAAAAACTGCTGCACCCATTGTCATGAAGACCTTTTTGCACTCCTGTGGAGTTAAACTGGATAGCAGGAAATATGTTTAATAAAATGGTTTCCATTTGAAATTTATGTGTTTTACATTAGTTTCCTTTAGAAACATCTCAATGTATGTAACCATTTGTTTGTGAATAACATCCATATACCCTGTGTCGAAGATTTGCATGAATTATGTCATATGAAGTATAATTTTCATAAGTGTCTGAATAAGATTGCAGGATCATTTTATGTATTTCACTTGTATTTACTTCTCAACAGGAATCCACAGAAAGTTCCAATACAACCATAGAAGATGAAGATGTAAAAGGTATGATTAAAGCTGAAACAGGACACATTTTGTTTATGAGCATACACCTTGTTTGGTCCTACTAACTTCTGTTAACCATGAGGTAGAGGAATTCTTAATTAAACTGAGGAGGAGATTATATTATTTTTTAGATCATCTTTGTTCCTTAAGTTCTGTAGGTTTAGTTCTGATTTTAGTAGTCTGATATTTCTTTGTACACCTTTGTTAAAATCAGTTTGAAATTAAGGAAAGGAAGAAACTAGCTTGTTTGAAATTATAGTTATGGAAGTTGTATGTATAGGTTAAAGTTCAATGGCATTAAAGATTATTAGGTTGTATTTTTATGGTGTAGTGTTTTTAAATTTTAGTTTCCATTCCTTTGTCTTTGGAGCAGTTATTCTCAACCTTTTTAGACTCCAACACCCCTCTTTAGACTCTGAGCACTTGCCAGAAAAAGCCAGATTTGAGCTTTCCCTAATTTTTTGACTATGGAAAAATAATAGACCAATTCTTCTATTGCAGAGAATTTGAAAAGGCCACAACAGGTCAGAAGGTTTTTGACTCTGTTGATTCCCATTTGAAATCTCTGTGCTTACCTTGTGAATCATGTGTAGATGTTTGCACACCTAACACTACTAAAATAGCCCAGCACCCTGTGGCACAAAGGATCTGAGGGCAGCCTAGGGTGCCACGGCACCATGGTTGAGACTCACTGCTTTAGAGCGTTTTTCAAATCACTATTTTTAAAATTCTGTTCAGATGCCAGGGTGGGGTTTGTTTTTTGGGGGTGGGGGTTGTGTGTGTGTGTGTGTGTCTCTTACGTGTTCTGGCCGTATAATTGTCCTCTTATTTCTTTTTACCTTTATCGTTTTCTTCATTTCTTAAAAAAATCTGCTCACTCACCTTAATTTTTCAGGCTTTGTCTATTTTTCTTTTTCTTTCCATGTTGTGATGCTGTTCATTCTTAGGTTATTAACATTTAGTGATTCAAAAACTGAAATTGTCAGCTTTTGTATCACTTGTTTCACACAAGACTTTGTAACCCAGACTTAAAATGTTGTTGTCATAGATATGTAAATTAGAGATAGAGGTGAGAAGGGACAGGAAAAATAAAGGACTAGATTAAGTAAAAACAGAAGACTTCAGAAAAGTAACCATCACCTATCAGCAGTGTAAAAATGTGGCCAGACACCCTAGGAAGCTGCCGTGATTCAGGGTCAGTGGCGACTTCTGGTTGTTACTCCCACTACAATCACAATGTCATGGCTGTAGCAAAAACTGTTATTTCACCAACCTATCCCTATTGGCACCTGGGACAGTTGCTCTGTCACCCTGCCCTAGTTACACTATTGCCACATGTGGAGTTGCCATAATTAAAGTGCTTATTAGCAGAGATATTTAGTAAAATCATAGAATCATGGGGCTGGAAGGGACCCTGAAGGATCATCGGGTCCAGCCCCCTGCATGAGCAGAAAAGACATTTGGGGTCAAGTGACCCCAGCTAGGTAACCATCCAGTCTTCTCTTGAAGACCTCTAGGGTAGATGATTGCACTACCTCTGTGGGGAGCTTGTTCCATAGTCTGAACACCCTAGTTGTGAAGAAGTTTTTCCTAATGTTCAGCCTGAAACTATCTTCCAGGAGTTTGTGGCTGTTGTTTCTATTTTTCCCCCAGGGCACCCTGGTGAACAGTTGTTCACCAAGCCCCTGATGTATGCCTCTGATGTAACGGTAAGCCGCAATCAGGTCCCCTCTCAGCCTACTTTTCTTTAGGCTGAAGAGCCTGAGATCCCTCAGCCTTTCCTTGTATGGCTTGCCATGCAAGTCCCTGATCATATGGGAGGCCCATCTCTGGACCCTCTCGAGCTTTAACGTGTCCATGTTGACGTGCAGTGCCCAGAACTGGACACAATACTCCAGCTATGGCTGCACCAGTGTTGAGTAAAGTGGTAGAATCACTTCTTTGGATTTACTGGAGATGCATTGATTGGTACATGCCAGAGTTTTATTGGCCCTAAAGGCTACTGCGTCGCATTGCCAGCTCATATTCATGCTGGGGTCTATTGTTACCACCAGATCCCTTTCATTTGTAGTGCTGGTCAGGTTAGTGATGCCCAGCCTCTGGTGCGCTGGGGGTTCTTCCTTCCCAGATGTAGCACTTTGCATTTCTCTATGTTGAACCTCATCTGATTCCATTCTGCCCAACATGCCAGACTGTCTAGGTCTGCTTGTATCTGCAGCCTATCTGCAGGTGTGTCCACACAACCCCATATCTTGGTGTCATCTGCGAACTTGGCCAGTGGGCTTTTCACCCGCTCATCCAGATCATTGATGAAGATATTGAACAGCACTGGGACAAGTACCAATACCTGGGGTACGCTGCTGCCCACATCTCGCCAGGACGACACCAATCCATTCATTAGGACTCTGCATTCTACCCTTCAACCAGTTTCACACCCGCTTAATGGTCCTGCAGTTCAGCCCTATATCTTCCAGTTTTCTGATCAGTACTTCATGGGATACCAGGTCAAAGGTTTTCTGGAAGTCGAGATATATGATGTCAACCGCTTTTCTCTCATCCAGGTAATGAGTCACCTGATCATAGAAAGAAATGAGGTTGGTCAGATAAGACGTGCCCGCGATGAAGCCATGCTGGCTGTCATTCAGCATCATGCCTTCTACAAGTTTGTCACATATAGCCTCTTTGATGAATGTTTCTAGGATTTTCCCTGGAGTAGAAATTAAGCTAATTCGTCTGTAGTTTCCCAGGTCTTCACGCTTCCCCTTCTTGAAGATGGGCAGAACACTGGCCCTCATCCAGTCTTCTGGGATTTCTCCGGAGGCCCATGATTTTTTTAAGACCCTTGCCAGGGGCTGTGTCATTACTTTGGCAAACTCTTGCAGCACTCCTGGATGGAGTTCATCTGGTCTTGCTGATTTATATACGTCTAATTTCTTTAATTGATCGTGCACCAGTTCTATGGCAATGGTAGGAATGGTGTCAGTCCTGCCCTGCTTGTTCTGTGCCCTACCTGGCATGTTGTTCCCATTGGTCTTGTGAAAGACTGAGGCAAAGTAGTCATTTAGGAGTTCGTTTTTTTGCTGAGTGGTAGTGACCAGATATCCTGAGGCACTGAGCGGCGGCCCCACGCTCCCAATAGTTTTACTTTTACTCCCTATGTAGCTAAAGAACAAATTCTTGTCCTTGATTCTTGTAGCTAGTTTTAGTTTGGTTTATGCCTTAGCTTGCCTAATCTGGTTTGTACAAGTGTGGGCCATTGTCAAGTAGTCTTCCTTAGAAGCTGTCCCAAGCTTCCATTGTTTTTACTCCTCTTTCTTTTTCTGTAGGAGGGCTGCAACTTCCCTGCCTAGCCAAGAGAGTTTTTTGACCCTTCTGCTACTTTTTCTCTGTAAGGGAATGGATTTTCTCTGAGCCTTAAGGATTGTATCCTTAAGGAACGACCGTTCTTCTTGTGCTCCCTTTACCTGTGGTCCTTGGTCTCTCAGGGCATTCGCTACTAGTGACCTGAACTTATTAAAATTTGCATTTTTTAAGTCTAAGACTTCAATCTTGGTCTTTGTTTTGTCAGCTTTGTGATGGACCGTGAACGTAATGATTTCATGGTCACTATCGCCTAAGCTGCCCTCTATGTTTAAGTTGGTCACCAGGTCATCCCCTTTGGCCAGGACCAGGTCAAGAACTGCACTGCCTCTAGTTGGTCTGTGCACCTCCTGAGTCTAAAAAAGCTCTTCAGTGCTGGTCAGGAAGGATCGTGATTAATCCAAGCTGGCTGAGCACTCCTCCCAGGAAATGTCTTGGTAGTTGAAGTCACTCATGACAACCATGTTCCGTGCATGCGCGGCCTCCGTTAGTTCACGAGTGAACGCTAGATCAAGTTCCTCCCCTTGGTTAGACGGCCTGTAGTATATACCTACAGTCAGGTCTCTTTTGCTGTTTCTCCCCTGGAGCTTGACCCAGAGGGTTTCAAGCTGTTCTTCTTTGGGGCTGACATCGGCCTGTAGGGAGGTGTACTGCTCCTTCACATAGAGGACAACACTCCCACCTCTCTTCTCTACCCGATCTCTTCTGTGAAGGACGTAGTCCTTTATGGCTACACTCCAGTTATTAGAGGAGTCCCACCAGGTCTCCATGATCCCCACTAGATCATAGCACCCAGTGGAAAGCAGCTCCTCCTGCTTGTTCCCCATGCTTCTGGCATTGGTGTACAGGCACCTAAGTCATTCTACTGAGGTCACTGGCCACCTGTCGCATTGAAGGGGAGCTGTTTTCTCAGCCCCCGTAAGAGTGGCTTGCTTGGTTTCATTGTCATTGAAGCTTTCCTGTATATTGGTCCCCAGGTAGGCTCCAGTTTGCTTTTCCCCATCCCCCTGCAATCTTAGTTTAAAGCCCTATCTAAGAGATTGGCCAAATATAGACTTACAGTTGATGGAAGTTTTCAGTAGCTTCAAAACTATGAGATGACCTTTTAGAATAATAAACAATGCACTATCCTTATTGGATAAAGTAGTGATGGAGCCAAAGTAAAGAGTTGAGGATTTACCAGCATATAATAAGCATAGATGTAAAAAGGGAATATGTGGTAGGGTGGATTCTGTAGTGGATCATACTACTGTTTATGATCTGGATTTCAAAAGTAATCCAGTGGCTTTTCACGTGCCATCTGCCTTAAAGAGTTGTTTTGTTTACTTAAGAATTTTGCCATTTACACAGCTTCTAAGGGCGTGTAGCTTCTGATTTCACTTTCACTGTGTGTGCTATCAAATCTTATTCCACAGTTCACAATGCTCTTCTTCTGTCAAGAACTATTTTGTAGTGTTTGGTATATTATCACTTCAGCAAAGTCAATATCAAACAGATAAAAATACTTACATAATTTCCATGGAAGAACTTACTAAGAGATGAAACTTGACCAGTGCAATTTGAAACATTGTGAAATTAACCTGATAAAATATGTGATACTAACATCTCCACAGACCCTAAGGATCAGAATAGGGCAATAAAGATAAGGTCCCTATCTGTATATCCTGAAAGAAATCTCAGGTTCTGATTAATTCATTAACTTCCTCCTTTATATAGTTTGAGCAACAAAATATTCATCAACATTGTATTTAAAGCATCACCGTTAGCACGTGAAGTAGCATCCATTGTAAGAGATAGGGCATTTTGTACGTCAGAGCCATTGTTTCAGGCACTCTGCAGTCTGAGGAAAGCATTATTTAGACTCATTACATGCTATGACAATTTTCTGTAACAGCCAGTGTCTTTTTTTTTTCAGTAGAAGCTAATTCCCGGGAGAAAATTAGGTTATGTCTATACAGTCCATACAGGAAAGTACTATGGAGAGATGCATGTAAACCAGAAGTCATATGAAAATAGTGCTGCCCCAGGCCAATAATCCCTGCTTCTACGCAAAGCTAATTAGCCCAGGAATATTGCCACATTCATATGGCCATACTGCCCCCACTTCCAAAAATAGTGCATGCAGATTTGGCTTGGATTTACCAGTACGTTCACAGCTAGATTAGCTATCCCGGCATATCGTTCCATTGTGCCATGAAGATATACCCTGGAGGGGCTAGCAGGACACTTTGTCTTGGCTAATTGTTCATGATCCGTGACAAAGTATATCACAAACTTTAGGAACAGCAATTTCAAAGGCTAAAAAAGCATCCTCCTTAATAGTGAAATTAGAACTATCTAGCATCTGCAGCACTTAATGCATCTGGCTGAATTCAGTCTAAGTAGAACTAACTGACCCATCCAAGCCTTAATATGAGCTGGTGATATAGAAGAAAGAAGAAAGAATAGAACACAACCTCTCCTAGTCCTGTCCGTCTCTCTCTCTTTTTATCTGTGATGACTTTGCAGGGAAGAGAGAGGGAAAAAATACTTACTAAAAACTCTTTAGTATTCAAAAATATGTGATTCTGTATGAAGACATGGAGCAGATCTGAAGGATGACATGACATGCCATATTTGATGGCCACATTCCAAAATACCAGACTTTTAAAATACAGATGCTTGTTTATCCGAAGTTTATAACCTGGGAGTGTATTGTTTTACTGCTCACTGCCTAAGCAGTTACCGTTCTAGTGAAAAACAGGAGAAATGTCTTTAGAATTTAAATGAATACAACATTGTGGTTCTTGAGAGACAGTCATTCAGTAGGAGGGGTGGGAACATACATATAATGAGGCTTTATATATTCTATTAAGAGTGAAGACCAGAGTGCCGCCTGCTACTATTTTTGGAAGGTTTAAACTTATATTATCTTAGCTCTGAACTATTGCAGAGTAGAAGAGCATAGTCATGGTGATCGTCTTACATCTGGTTCTTCTTCTTCTCAATCTTTTCATTACTTCTGAAGAGACTAGAGCAGTATAATGGTGTGTAGACCTTACACTGATCTCCTGATGGTCTTCATCCTTTTGAGCCGATGCCAAAGTTTCAAACATAAAGGGAAAGGTCTCTTCTTCTCTTTCAGTTTTATACCCATGCACAGCTAATCACACTAGAGCTGTAGGTTATGCTTTCTGCTTGTGTGCAATCTAGAATTAACTACAATTAAGTCACTGATGTTGCCTTTTTCTGTTCTCAAAGTTTCAATGAGTCATTTACTTTGACTTGAGTGAACTTCAGGTGCATTAACAACTAGCAACTACTCACTTTAAATAACAGCCTAATGATGATGGTTTGAGTTAATGGGAAGTAATGGCTTGGAGAACAATTACATTTAGCTGCAGTTAGTATAAAGAAAAATAGTCACAGTGTAATTTAACTTTATTCATAACACTTGTATTTCCCTCTTCAAACCATTATGCATAGTATAACAACTAACCTCATTAACTGTATAATTTAATTATATCAGGGCCTCTGCACTATTAGAGATAACACTGTGTAAGAATTATAAGCCCATGTTTTCATTGGTTTATAATTTAGGTATAAAAGTTTATTTGCAACTTCTCATGGAAAAACTCACCGTAGGAGGGCAACTTGATTGTTTGATATCAAAGTGGAGAGGGGTTTTATTGTTCTTTATATTCATTATTACCTAACCAAAAGGATGTAAAAGTATGTGTCTGACAGTTGCAAATCCTAAGTCCTGTTCCTGGCTTCGCTACAAAGCACTTACAGGGTGCATCTATACATACAATTAGCACGACGCAATAAACTGCAGCACAGTTCACGCCAGAGTTTATTGTTCCCAGGCACAGCACTTTCATGTGCGTCCAAGACTGCAGCACATGGAGCTGGGAAAACAGCCCCAGCTGGCAGAGGGCATGGGGGTGGGGGTCAGCCTGCCAGCCTCAGGCTGCTCCATCCTGGTTCAGTGTGCTGCAAAAGGCCTGGCTGGGGCATGAGGGTGCTATAGGGCAGAGCTAGATGGCAGGCAGCCTCACACTGGAGCACCCTCATTCCCCGGGTAGCCCCAGTCACCATCTACACGTGTGTTGCGGCAGAGTAAATAACTCTGCCATAGAATAGTACTTGTATCTGGCAGTACTAACCTATGATGGAGTTAATTAGTTTACTCCGTCCGGCCTAATGGCTCTGCATGTATAGATGGTGATGCTTCACTGCTGAGCTAATTAGGCAATTCTACAATAAGCATCTTGTGTAGATACCCCCACAATTGTCTTAAAAACTTTAATGGAAACTGAGCAGCATGGACCTGAGGACACTTTTATTTTTATACTGTCCTACCACTGGAATAGTGCCCATGTCCCATTGAAATCAGGCTCTTCAAGGCTGCCAAGGGCAAAGAAGTCTCCTGTTGGTGACTTTAATTATGAAACTGTAATCAGGAGCTATAAAACCAGTCTATCAAGGAAAAAACATTGTTGTTTAGAGGAGACCTGGACTGAGTTGAAGTTATGTGAGTACTTTCCAAAGAATAGATCCTTTTTTTTCTCCCAGCATCTTTGCATTTGAATCATATCTCACCTCTGAATAATATCATTTATATTAAGAATGGACAGTCACACTGGTATAAGTTAGATCAGCAAAAGGCCCAGCAAATACTTCAGTGTGACAATCTATGGTAGTCTTTTTTACAGATGAGTTGTACACAGTGGATCTGAATATTACCTCATGTTTGTTTAAGCTGATGTGGAAATTGCTCAATTGCCAAGATCTACAGCGAGGAGAGCCAAAGTGGAAATGGAGCTTAGGCTGGCAGCAAAAGTTAAGGATAACAAAAAGTCATTCTTTAAGTAAATAGGAAACAAAAAGAAGGTGCTGGGTAAGTTAAGGGCCCTTCAGGATAAACTAGGGCAACCGGTAACAGATAGGATGGCCAAATCGGAGCTTCTAAATGACTTCTTTGCATCCATGTTCCTGAACATGAATACAAATACGCATCCCATTGGGACCTTAGGTAAGCCCAGTATAAATACCAGCCTACCAACTGGTCATGCTGACCTTGTAAAGGGGCACCTGGAGGGGCTGAAGGTCCTGATGAACTTCATCCTAGGGTACTTAGGGAATTAGCTGGAGTCATAGCAGAGCCACTAGCACAACTGTTTGAGCACTCATGGCGCTCAGGACAGGTCCCAGAGGATTGGAAAAGGGTCAGTGTGTTCCCTATTTTCAAGAAGGGGAGGAAGGAGGAACCGGATAACTATAGGCCGGTTAATCTCACCGTTATCCTTGGCAAGACCTTTGAGAAAATTGTTAAGGATCACATTTGTGGGGGACCAGCGGGTAAAATGATGCTAAGGGGCAATCAGCATGGATTCATAGTAGGCAGATCCTGCCTGACTAACCTGGTTTCATTTTACGACCGGGTCACAAAATACTTGGATGAAGGAATAGAGGTAGATGTTATTTACTTAGATTTTAAAAAAGACTTTGACACAGTGTCATGCCCAGTTCTTATAAGTAAATTAAACAGTTGCAGTGTAGATTATTACACAGTCCGGTGGGTAGAATATTGGCTTATGGGATGCACCCAGAGTGGTGGTGGATGGGTCGGTTTCTACCTGGAGAAATGTAGGCAGCACAGTCCTCCAAGGCTCTCTCCTGGGACCGGTACTATTCAATATCTTCATTAGTGACTTGGACGAGGGAGTAGAAAGCACCCTATCCAAGTTTGCTGACAACACCAAACTATGTGGGGGAGGTACACAAATAGACGGCAGGAAGCAAATCCAGGCTGATTTGGACAGGCTGGGAAAGTGGGCCGAACAGAGTAGTATGCAGTTTAACAAGGATAAGTGTCATGTGTTGCACCTGGGGATGAAGAATCATCAACACTCCTATAGCCTGGGAGGTACCACTCTAAGTAGCACAACTGCGGAAAGGGATCTCGGAGTCATAGTCAACTCCAAGGTGAACATGAGTCACTAGTGTGATGAGGTAATAAGTAAAGCTAACTGCACCCTTTCTTGCATAAGTAGGTGCATCACAAACAGGTCTAGGGAGGTGATACTTCCCCTCTATGCAGCATTGGTCAGGCTGCAGCTGGAGTACTGCATCCAGTTTGAACCTCTTCAGCCTCTCCAAGAGAAGGCTGAGAGGTGATCTCGTGGGCACCTACAAACTCATCAGGGGGGCCCAGCAAGAAATAGTGGATACAGTGTTTACCAGGGTGCCTGTCAGGGTAACTAGAAATAATGGCCACAAACTGGAAGAGACCAAATTCAGATTGAATATCAGGAAAAAATTATTTACAGTGAGGGTTGCCAAAATATGGAATAAGCTTCTAAGGGAGGTGGTGCTGTCCCCTTCCTTGGAGATATTTAAAAGGAGATTGGACAGACACCTGCCTGGCGTCATCTGACCCCAGCACTCATTCCTGCCCAGGGCAGGTCAGACTCAATGATCTAATAGGTCTCTTCTGACCCTAACATCTATGAAACTATGAAATTATCTGATATACATCAGTCATTCTGTTGTATTGTATGGGCTACCTAAAGCTGAGGCAGTTCAATCAGGTTAGGTGGGGAGAGGAGAAGATACAAATTGCCTGCAGAAAGTGGTTGGTACCTTTGCTGTTCCTAGGTCCCTCTGAGCTGCTTTTTCCAGGTCCCCCTGCAGATGTAAGCACCACAGGGGGTACAGAAAGTAGGAGTGTGTGTAGGTAGATCGCAAGTTCTATCTGTGAAGAGAAATGCATGCTAGCTACTGTTTATTGAGATACTCCTCGAAGCTGAAGCACGATTCCTTTCTATTGTCTTGTTTAGACACCACCCTTTACCTAGGACTGTGCCTGTTAGATGCAATTGATCTCTGAATTTGAGAAGCTGTATTGGGAAACCTTCAGCCAGAAAGACAGAGAAAAGTGTTATTGCTAGGGATGCTCTAGAGATGCATAGAAGGAAATCTCATTTATTAAGAACCGGGCAAAGGGTTAGGGTAATGTCTGGAGATGAAAACAAAGAATTTGTTAAGTATCCCAGTGTCATTAACTTTGCCATTGATGGGATACTTTAACACTTGAGCAAAGAAATTACTGTCTGGCAACAGAAGTTTGCTTATGGATTCGACTAGAGTATAGGATCAGGCCCTGATGTATTTGAGTGGAATATGAAATCTTCTAAATGGAAAG
>NW_005842524.1:931978-959717 GCF_000455745.1 Alligator sinensis
TAGATGCTGTTCTAATGTTAATTTTGTGTTGCTTAGTGCATCTGTCTTCAGGATTACTATACAAGCTCCTAAGAGATTCAGCAGGTACCATTGCTACCCTAACAAAGGACACAAATTTAATCTTATAAAAGAATTTCCTTCACGATTTATAGAAATAACAATAAATAAAAAATTCCTGCTTGTTTATGAACTTTCCTGTTTCTGGGCTTACACTTTGCAGCACACTGTCCCTATCCATAAGTTCCTTTACTTCAGAGTGATATATTCAGACCATGATATCGTGGTTAAATTTTGTGCATGAAGTTATTTGAACTCCCAGTTTATTTCACTTGGGCAATAAGGATTTGCATTTCTTTTAGGAAGGTAGATTACAAGACCCAAACAGCACCACTCCAATGTAAGAATGGTAGAATTTTTTTTAATGTAAAGTTATAGAATATATTCCTCCTCTTTCCCAATGATAAGCACAGGCTCTAAAGAGTTGAGTTGTTACATGTATAATGATCCGTAGATCTTGATTTCTGATGGCCTTGTGTCCCAAGAGGTTAACTAATGTAAACTCTAGTAAGAATGATGGTTTTCTGTGGGCACCACTGCTGAGCTTTAGGATGTTTTCAGAGAAGATACATTCTGGTTAATCTATGCTGTTTAATTTATCCATACGGTGTCTACCTTTAAAATTCAGGATCAATTCAGGAATTATGCACTTGCATATGTTTTTGTTAATCTGAATTCATTTGATCTTAGTTTAAAATGAAGCGAGCCAACTGATTTAAATTAGGTTGGTTGAATTAGCTGATCATTTGCTATGTTTCTTACCTATCTTTTTTCCAAAGAAATCCCTTGAAGTCTTGAGAATATAAAAATGGCTTTTTTCAAAAACCTTCACATCACAGTATCAGATTAAAAGAATAATCAGTCTGCACTGGCATCTGAACAGAGGCACGTGTGGCTGCTACTTTTCCCTTGCCTCTTTGACATCAGCCCTTTTCCCTTAAAAAGTAATGTTAATTTTGTTTGTATGTTCAAAGATTGTGTCCATTTGTAATTAAATGATCATTCTTTTTTTTTTTTTTTTTTTTTTGGACTGTTTCTTTTCCTGACCCTGCATGCCCCACATACAGCTTTCAAAAAGGAGGGTGACATGGAGGGGTTAAGTTCTGCTCACCACTCCTTCTCCTCCATTGCTTCTTCATCTCACTGGTCACCATCCTCGCTGTGCCCCAGCGGCCACTCCTGCTGCCAGTGTCTCCTGAGGATTCTGATCATGCTCTACCTCTTCATCTTTGTTTGTTCATATGTTGTGTTTCTTTCCATCAATTCAGTGGGCAAGCCCATGGAAAATGCATACTCACAGAGCCACTTACTTAAGTCTGAGCTCTTCCACTCCACTCCTTCCTCTGTGCTGTGTAAGTTGAGAGACATCAATTCAAATGACCCATTCCTCTCAATCAGACAGCAGCCAGGTCTGGCTGAATTAAAAGTAGCCATTTTTGGTAATGGTGGTGGTGGTAGTGTCTAAATGTGTTTTGGGAAGTAAATGTCTCCCTGTGTTTCCTTTATTTCTTTGGTTAGTTCCGTGGAAAACTTTAAATCCTAAACACAGATACATTTAATATGGTAAATAGTTCAGAAAAAGTAATCTGTGGGGCAGATCAGTGCTCCAAGGAAGTCATTCCTGAAGTCTGTCTTGAAGACTAGGTAATGGCTGGACAAAGTCCAACCCAAGTTTTGAAAAAAAGGATGAAAAAATGTGTGATGAACCTGGCATGACTCTGAAAAGTGGTCCTTGAGTAGCCCAGAATTGTAGCATGGAGTTCAGGGATGAGTTTCTAATGGGGTGGTTGGAATTTTTGTTCTTGAAATCTCTGCATGTCGTGAAATTCTTCACTACTGACTCTGTAAAGTCAGTTGGAACAGTATAGGTCAGAACAGAACAGTGTTCAACTAATAATCCATGCAGTTAATGACCTCATATTTATGCACGTCACTGGAGCCTGTGTTCCATTTGCTTTATATCTGCTGTAAAGCTGCTTTCATATGCTCTTAACTTGCAGGATTGATTCTTGACAACTCAGAGCCACACACCTTGTTTAATATGAGTTCTGTGATGACTAATGAGCAACTAAGGTTACCAGTGTTATTTTTGTAGCACTCCATACTGCAGGCATTGCCCTCACTCTTACTACCAGGCAGCAAGGGTGACAGGGATCACCATGAGCCTGTTGTGGCTTCAGGGACTGATTGAAATTGGGTCTCCCCCAAAACCACCTTTGGCCCCTGCCTCCACTGCTTGAATCAAGGCATGGGTGAAGGGACTACCTGCAACTGGCAGCAGGAGCTGATAACAGCACAGACCCCACATCAGACCTGCCACTGCTTGCAGGAAGCCCCCTCGTACTTTAAAAGTCCAGGTGCACCTGCAGACTAGAAGTGCCTGTACTGCTCCCTTTCCCAGAAAGATTTCTAAAACAATTTCACTGCTAAAAGTGAATGCCTGTTTGAGGCCAGTGTCTGGAATGTTTCTGTTTCTTGTGGGATACTCGCATATGCTCACAACAAATGTAACATCTGCAGGGGACTTAACCGAGCCAGAAAAAGATAGGATAAAAAGATGATATTAGAACTGCTTATTTTGAGGTGAAAAGGCACAGGAGTGCAAAAGTAACAGTAGCATCTGCTTGTATCATCTGTTCGAAAGGGCATGTCTCATTGCATTTATTTCTTTTACAACCTCAGTTAGGAATTGTTGTTTAGAGGAGACCTGGTCTGAGCTGAAGTTATGTGAATACTTCCCAAAGAATAGATGCTTTTTTTCCTCCCAGCATCTTTACATTTGATTCATATCTCATCTCCGAGTCAAATCATTTACATTATGAATGGACAGTCACACTGGTATATGTTAGATCAGCAACAGGCCCAGCAAATACTTCAGTGTGATAATCTATGGTAGTCTTTTTTACAGATGAGTTGTACACAGTGGATCTGAATATTACCTCATGTCCGTTTATACTGATCTGAAATTGCTCAATTACTCTGACATAAATGGAAAACCTAGTTCAGAGCTTACAATTTAAGCATCTAGGATACAACTGTTAGCAAATGTTGCGAAAACGGTAACCTTATTTGTATGGAAATAATAGGAGTTACAACTATTTTGCAACCTAATGGCAATTTTTGTATAACAAAAGCCCTGCTGGAGAAGTGTAAGATTACTATTAAATTTGCATGTTATTTTAGGTTAAATGCTAATAATCTATAGGTAGACAAATGCAAATAAGACAAAATAATGCATTGATTTATATTATAAGAGAGTAAATTATAAAAGATTAATATATAAAGGATACAGTAGTGTAAGAATGACATGTCCACGATGGTCCAGAAATTATGCAAGAAGCAAGGATTTCTAAGGCAGGGATATCTTTTACTGAACCAATTATGTAGCTGGAATAAAGTTAGACGAGCTTTTGAATGCATGACAGTCTTCCTCAGGTCTCTGATCACAAGAACCAGCCACAACATAGTGAAATACAGCAGAGGGGAGGGGAAGGAGAGAAATTCTCAGAGGTAGCAGACACAATTTAGCAAAAGAAAAGAGGCTGATTACTGGGAGATCATGGTTTATCAAAAGGGAGAAGGGTCATTTTCACCTTTCCTATGTGGAAAGAATTCAGGAGTTGGGTAAAATATGATGTGCCACAAAACCAATATCAGTGTTTAGTCCAGGGGTCAACAATGTTTTTGTGCAGAGTGCCAAAAATATCTGCAACCTCAAATTATAAGATGGGGCAGGCAGCAGGGAAGCCATGAGGGGCCTGATCCTAGTTGTGGCAATGCAGCCCTAGCCCCTTCCTGGTTGTCTGCCCCAAGGTGCATGTGCCAAGCAAAATGCCTTCAGGTGCCACACTCTGGGACCCGTGCTAGGAGTTGCCTACCCCTGGTATAGTCCTTCATTCTTAGTGTCCAGCCAGTTTATGAATTTTTATTCCCAAATTTGCCTTTTAAAGTTGTTCAATAGATTTCTCTTAAGCACAAAGGCAGTGAAGTAAGAGGGGAGGTGGCTGTATGTCTCCATCCTTTACTTTTTCCATGAGAGTTCATTCTGGTGCATAGTTGCTATTTAGTTAAACCTAACTACAAGAGCCACCCTCCTTCTCCTACCTGGGAACCACAGACATGTGACTGCACAACACACAGACTATTTGGTTGTGCCAGACCTGTCTGCCCTAGTTTACCATCTCTTCTCTTACCATCCACTTCAATCATAAAGTTATTCAGGTTCTTTGCCCCCCAAGATAAGTCTTGGAAGACAAAACTTGACTTCTCTGATAAGTAAAAGTCTTCTGATTTCTAATATAAATTTATCTGGAGCCAGTTCATATCCATTTGATCTTGTGCCTGTGTTGTTAAGCCTATAAATTCCTTCCCCTTCCCTAATATTTATCCCACAAACATCCTCGATCATATCCTTGATCATATCCTCTCAATCTCCTTTTTGCTAAATGAAACAAGCCAAGTTTCGTTAATCTTCTTGCCTAAGGAGATCTCCATGCCCTTAGTGTCCCATCTTTAGTGCCTGTTCTTACTTCTTGACAAGCTTTAGAGTGCAGCAGCACAATTATATTACTAAACTAGAGATATGTATAGTGATAGTTAAGGCTTTGAGAGGACACACCCTATCCACACTGAACCTGGAAATAAAGAGGAGTTATATTTTTCCTCGTTTCTGGTGTCAGCACTATCACTAAGACACTCCTTGAGGTTTTCACTCTCCATCTCTTAATGCATATACAAAACATACCCTGGCTTTCTCCAACACACTCTAGCACAAAAACATAACCACTGTATTTTTTATATCATTTTTCTCATCAGAACATCTTACCTGACTATCACATGTGCCTTGCATTTCACTACACTAACGTCCTGAACTTAATATTCAGGACGTTATTTTATTTCAGATCTTCTGAGGTCACTAATAAGGTTCTAGGTTTGGTGCTTTCACTTATTTTGACGTTGATTACTGGGTGGGATAAATCTCAAGTAATATTGAAGTCCTTATAGGAATTGGATATGTTTGGATGCCTAGAAGGCGCACAGTGCTTGTAGATACAGAATTAACCAGGACTTTTGAGGAAAAAAGAACAATCTTACCTAATACATATTTCTGATGTCTTCCTCCCCCATAAAAATGTGTAAGATCCAAAACCTCTTCTACAAAAATCAACTTTTCAAAATGCTTTTTTCCCTTCTTTTTAAATTAAGGATAATAATTTCTCTAAGAAATTGCATAAAATACTATTAAAAAAAACCAACCATCTTATGTAAAATAATTGAATAATTTTCTTACTATCACTGATTTTATTGCACATAAATGAGCCAGAAAAAGTATTAGGTTAAATCACTATTTTGGGAATGATGCTGGATAATGTACCTTTTCATCGTGATAATATTTTATCAGATATGTAGTTAATCTCCAATGTGGCACATTAGGTAAACTATTATAAATCTGAGAGGAAACTGTTCGTCAGTTAAAAGAGGTGTGTACTCAGGAGGACATGGTTTTTACATTTTACATAATAAAGGTAGAATTTAGGAATTTTTTTTAAATTACAGTAGTGAGAATAGCTAACTAAGATTAACTCAGTATCTGCAGTGTTCAATTATATTTTCTATACTTGGTATTCAAATACCTTGAATACTACAATTACATGAAGTAATTATTAAGGCAGCTGGAAGGTTTTTAAGGACACACATTGTACCGTATCCCCTGCCCCATAAAAATGTTACAGTGATAATACAATAATGGATAGACCACAACCAAAAGTAATTTACGGTGTTGACTCTGAACTATATACGCTGTAGTGAGACAGTGCGTGCACATCAATATATAATGGCTGGGCATTTTGATTTTTTTTTTTTTATAACCTATAGTTTCAACCTAATTGATAACAGGATAGTTGCTGATTTACATAAGGTAAAACTTGATAGGTTCTCCTATATGGTCATATATAAGACCTAGGCAGAGGGATGATATTATAATTAGTGGTAAAGTTGAAAAAAATAAAAGTTTTGGGTCATCTTTTTGGTTGAGCTCGCATTACTTGTGAAATGTAATCCCTGTAGACTTCAATTTTGCCATCTGTAAAAATGAGGTAAATGTTTCGTTTCATAGCAGTGGTTTTTTTAAACACATTTTACATTGATGATTTTAAGCATTTCTGAGACATTTATTAGGAAGCTATTATTCAAGAGCATTATTATTTAGCCCATTGTATAACTTTAGCTGAGAACAAAGGGATGTCTCTGGATTGAGTGTCATAAGGTGGGAGTGCAATTTGGATTTTAAAAAAACCGCATGGAGAGACAAAACACAATGTCTCTGATATCACAAGGTGCCTTGCCACTTCCTATGCATTTAAACACTTTTTCTTGAGGCAGCAGACCAGGCTCTGTGCTTACTGGAACACATTCAGGAATTATGGTGTGTTATCTCACTATAATCATGATTCACCATTATATATTTTGTTTTGAGGTTAGAAAGTGGTTGCCATGAAAAATTGATAATTGCCAATGGTTGCCCTGTAAAAGAAATATTAACCGTATTGTAATTGAGAGGTAGTTAGTCATTAAGGGTGTGCGAAACGGGCCATATTCAATTCGGATTCGGGCCAAATTGGGGACAGTGATTTGATTTGTTCATTTGAATCACTGTTCCCGATTCGATTTGGCCAAATCTGAATCTGAAGATTCGTTGCTGATTTGGTGAATCAGCGATTCAGCCATAGAGACAGCTTTAAACGTTTTTTCTACATACCTCAAGGTACCAGGCGTGCCTCATGAACGCTGCAGTGCTGGGGTGGATGGAGCATCCCACAGGAGCATGGGGGGGGCGGCCCATGTGCTTAGCGGTGAACCCAGAAGTGGACCAAAAGTACTGGCACACCCCCCTCCCCCCCCGTGCCCACCCCAGCTCAACTATCGGCCATGGAGGGACCCCAGGTGCCCCCCTCCCCGACCCAGAAGGCAGCAGTGTCCAAGTCAGGGGGGCACAGGGGGGGCACCACGCACATTCCCTAGTGCTTCTGGTCCACTTCCAGGTCTACTGCCGAGCATGCTAGGGAGCCCCCCGTGCTCCTGTGGGACGCTCCATCTGCCCCAGCATTGTGGCATTCGTGAGCCACCTAGTACCTTGAGGTATGTATAAAAAACATTTAAAGTTGTGTCTATATCCAAATCACTGAATCTCTCCAAATTGATTCAGAGGGTTCCAGTTTGACTCGGAGAGATTAAAGGGTCTCCTGATTCAGTTCAGATTCAGAGATTCAGCCACTGAATTGGGTCGAATGTCTGCCAAATCGAATCGGGCCGAATCTCCACTGAATCGAATCAGGGACCAAAGCTTCACACAGCCCTATTATCCTTGTTAGTCTAAAGTCAGCAGAAGACAGAGCAGTGTAGCACCTGATAGATTAAGTTTTCATAGCATCTGAGAAAGTAACTTGTTGCTTATAAAAGCTTATGCCTCTCTAAATTAGTAGGGCTGTGTGAAATTTTAGCAGCCGCTTCATTTTGGAGGTGTTTTGGGCCGTTTTGGTGCCTGAAACACTGAATCCAAATCAAAATGGAAGGCTCGGAAACATCTCCAAAATTAAATGAGGCATCCAAAACATTTTGGAAATGTTTTGGAAAATTTTGGATTTCGGATCCAGGTTTGCAGGGAAACCGCTGTACACTGCTGCACAGGGCAGGCAGCATCTGGGGCTGTATAGGGCGGGCAGTAGCAGTGAGGAGACCCTGGCATGGATCTCTGCTCCCTGTGGAGCCAGGTCACATGGCAGGGCAGTGCTGGTCCCTGCCAGGCAACCTAGCTCCTCAGGGAGCAGAAATCCAGAGCAGCACAAGCCAGGCAGCAGTGGCACAGAGACCCTGGTACAGAACTCTACTTCCTGTGGAGCCAGGTCTCACAGCAGGGCAGCACTGGTCCCTGCTGTGCAACCTGGCTCCGCAGGAAGCAGAGATCCATGCCGGGGTCTCATCACCAACACTGCCTGCCTTGTGCACCTCCATGTGGCCAGGGCAGGCAGGGTCAGCAAGGAGACTCCTGGTGCAGATCTCTGCTCTCTTCGGAGTTGAGTTGCACAGCAGGGACCAGCAGGCTTGCGCACCACTCTGTGCTGCTTCCCTGCCCCGCGACCCAGCGTGACAGGGATCAGAGATCTGCATGGGGGTCTCTGCGCCTGCATGGAGGGCAGTGGCCCTTCCCTTCCCCTGGACGAACCACCCACAGCCCCATCCTGCTCCCTGCTGGGGCCCCAAGCCCTGCCCGGATTGGTATGGCTGTGCAAAGCTTGCAGCCCATTCAAAACATTCTCCTGAAATGAAACAGGACAGCGATCAGAAACACCAAAACAAATCACTGTCCTTTCCGAATCAAAACACGGCCGTTTCGCACAGCCGTATTAGTTAGTCTGTATGGTGCTAGTCTTGCCTGCCTTCATTATGTAATTGTTAGCAAGCAGACTCTTTAAAAAGCAACTGATGTGGCATATCTACTGAAAGCGAACTATTTTATACATGTGATGGGGGCTTTGGATCACAGCATGACAGAGAAATGCCATAGGAAATGTATTTATTATGTTGGATTTTGTATATCCTTTTTTGATGGAATAATGATTTGCTGGCAGAACTTTTCAGCTATAGGGCATGATGTATTTGAATTTTTATTAGACAAATAAGATTTCTAGATTTTTTTGTAAGGTAGAAAGAATCATTAGTCTCAGAAAAGAGCCAGCTTGTAAGTTGGTGAATCAGAGTGTATCATTAGGAACAGCAGACTCTGGAAAGGAATATGGTTGTCAAGGTGACAAGTTTCAATGCTGTGATCAAAACAAATGTGAAGATGTCTCAGGCTGCTGGTAGCCTTCATTTAAGCTGACTTTCCTGTCACTTTGAGACAATTGTTGAGAGTGTTCCCATTGACTCCAGTGGCCACTGGATTATGCTGTTTAGTTCTGATCTAGGAACCCTTTGAGCACCTGACAAATTTAAAGCACAGGAGTAATGCATGTGCTTAAAATAAAAAAAAAATGCTTATCATGATGTTAATGTGATATTTTAATTCATGTGTTCTCAATTCCTCTGAGTAATAATTGTCAGTCAGTTACTTCTTGATATCACATATCACTTTCTCATTTTTTTTTTCTTGTAAACCAGTTTTCTAGATCATTTGCAGGAACTAAACATAAACTAAACATAAGGGCAGGAACTAAACATAAGGGCTAGGGACAGACATTCAAAAAGCCTGAGCCTGAACTGATTCAGTCTTTGCAGGTTAGTCTAACCTGCAGAGAGTGAACTGGTTTGCAAGTGGATAGATGTTCAGCACATGCCTGCAATGGCTCGAGCCAAAAGTCTGGGGGCGCTAGAGCAGCCCTCCCTCCCACAGGGAAGCTGAGCTCAGGGGAGGGGCTTGCCCAGGCCCCGGCAGGCCCACCCCAGTGACTCCCTAACAGCCAGGAGCAGTCCAGGCACACAAGGCTGCATGGCCCCAGAGGGGAACTCTTCCCCCTCCTCCCTCTCCCCCACTGCCACAGGTCCAGAAGGGGAGCATTGTTTAGTGCTGGGGTGGCTCTTCTCACTTCTCCTTCCTCCCCCTGTGGTGGGGTGGGGTGGGGTGAGGAGGGAGGGCTCTGTGAAGCTGCCTGGCCCCAGGGGGGACTCTTCCACCTGCTTCTCCCCCATGCAGGGTGGGGAGGGGAGGCTCTATGGGTTGCTGCCCAGCCCCAGAAGGGGACTTTTTCCCCCACTCCTTCCCCACAGGGCAGGGGGAGCCTCTGTTCCATGTTGGGGGAAACTCTTCCCTCTCCTCCTCCTCCCCCCCCAAAGGGGCACTGGGAGCTGGGCAGGGTGTGTGGGGGGGTGTAGGGACCCCCACACACTCTCCCTATGGTGTGCAGCCCCTGCTGCCTGGCGGCAGCAGCAGACAAGGATGTCAGGGTGCTCTTGCCTGGTGCAAGCACAGCTCCAGCCAGCACTGCATGAGGCAAGGGAGTGGAGCCTGCCTTACCCCCACAGCTCTGCTCCCTGAGCCTGCAGTTGGAGAAGCCCCGCACTGGAGTCAGCTGCTTCTCCTACTACCCACTGTGCAGGTCTTGCACTCTACCAGGAGTGGAGGGAGCCCCACCCCCTGCTTCCCTGCAGAGTCCTGGCTGGGCTTCCCCTTTGTGAGTGTAGACTGCAGGCATGGTATGGAGCCGCAATAGAGGCAGCCAGCGCTGTGCGGGGGCAAGGAGCAGCCCCGTGCAGCCTGCCTGACCGCTTCTATCCCCGTGGCTCTGCACTGCACCTGCAGCTCCATACTCACAGAGGGGAAGTCCGGTGCTGGATTCTGCAGGGAAGCAGGGGTTGGGGCTTCCTCCACTCCTGGCAGAGTGCAGGACCTACACAGTGGGGATTGGGGGAAGCAGCTGTCTCCAGTGCAGGTCTGGAGCTGCAGGCTCAGACTCGGGGAACAGAGCCGCGGAGATAAAGCAGGCTTCACTCCTTCCCCCTACGCAGCACTGGGCAGAGCTGTGGCTATGCCAGGAACAAGCACCCTGACCTCCCTGCCTGCTGCTGGGGCCTAGTAGCATCGCATGGAGTCCCCGCCCCTTCCAGCCCCACAGAGGCAGTGGGGGAAGAGGAGGGGGAGGAAGAGTCCCCATCCAGTGCCTCACAAAGCCCCGCTCCCCACCCTGGGAGCAGGAGGAGGAGGAGAGGGAAGAGTCCCCCCAGCATGGAACAGAGCCCCCCTCCCAACCCTGTGGTGCAACCTACCCAGCATTGGTGATGTGTAGGGGATGCACGCGGGTACACATGCACGCCTTGAGATTGGCGGTGCACCCCCTGCGAAAAGCACCACCAATGCTGCTGGTGGTGCCTACGGGCCACCCCCACTGCCAACGCAGCCAGGGACACCTGCAGGTGGTCGCTGACTGCTGGTCGGCACTCGCCACCCCCATCCCCCACCACTGATACCACTGTGGCCGCCTGCGGGAGCTCCCCGCTTGGCCTGACACCACCACTGCTGCCGCTGCCTGCGGGAGCTCCCCACTCGCCACCACCACACCCCCACCACTGATGCCACCGCCGCCATCTGCAGGCAGTCCTGCCATGTTCCATCCCTGCTCTGGCTAGAGAGCAGAGAGGAGGGGCCAGCCCAGCTCTGGAGCAGAGCAGAGCAGAGCCCTACCCAGAGAGTATGCAGGGATGCTAGGGGTCTCTGGCTTATGTTAAACCAGCAAGGGGTCTGGGACGACATTGCATAAACCGTTTGAGCCAAATCAGTTAAGTCTAATACTACATTCAACCAGGTTTATCTCAAGCCGGTTTCAGCCATTTGGAAACTGGTTTATGTGCACTGAATGTCTGTTCTGTTATGGGTTTAAACCAGTTTCTGATCACTTAAACCAGTTTATGTGTAATGTCGGTCCCTAGCCAAGGGGCTGTAAACTGCCATGGTGAATTAATTTAAAATTAGGTTCCTGAAATGATATTATAGTACTTCCTGCTGTATTTGTCTTGCCCTTGTTCCTTGACAGTGATGCATGCTGCATGAATGATATTGGATAAATCCACCTATAATGAATTTGCTTTTTTACAATAAATAGTAAAAAATTGTAGTCTCTTTCTTACTTTCAATTTCTTTCGGTTTTCAGGATCAAAACTTTGATACAATGATACATTGTTCCAGCACACTCTGTTGTATATTAAATATTTTACCTCCTCAAATTGCAGTTTGTTGGGATTCTAGTTTTATTACAAAGGAATCCCTACCATATTTTGCTGTCTATTTTGAGATTTCATTTTGATGAGAGTGTTCTCTTTTAAAGTTGATAAGACAACATATATTGCAAGTTATATCATAAAATGCACTGAGGGGCATTGCCTTCAAAGTGTTATCTTTGAAAAACAATATTGGAGGCAAATAAGAAATGGTAAAAATATGTCAATCTCTTCAGTGATTGTTTTACTAATCCTCTAACTTGTTCATTCTTACAAAAAAAATGTTGCACTTTACCAGGGATTTTATAGCTATAAAATGCAATATTTTCTGAGCTGCAATACATGTTTGACTTTGCACGGGTGGGGGTTGCCTGCTTGCTAATTTGGTAATGTGCAGTGCATATCATAAAAGCCTTATTATAAATTTGCAAGCTTCCTCTGCACCTGCTTAGTTGATAAGTATCTATTTTCTATACAACCAGAGAATATGCGACAGTGACCTTTATTTGTATACTTCACTAGGATAATTACTGTGCCCAGAGTTTTTTTCTTTTTCTGGTTGTTTTTTTTATGATAACAAGAGTATGCCAAGGAACAATAAAATCAAGAGCACTCCAGTCATGTAAAATCAGTGTGATAATGAATAACAGTTCTAGCACAGTAATTACCCAATCCTGTACTATATTAATAAATAATAAAAAAAAACAGGGATACAAACTTGTAGGGAGATTTATTTTAAGAAATTGTCTTTTAAATGTATTATTTCTATATTGAACACAGATAAAAATTTAAACAAATGTATGAACAGTGTTGCAGTCATCCAGTTCCCCCTTCGGAGGAAAGGCAGCAAGAGGGCACAGCAGCCCCCCTGGCTCTCCAGGGACCTAGCAGATCTCCTGAGGCTAAAAAGAAAGGCCTACAAAGGGTGGAGGATGGGAGTCACCTCCAAGGAGGATTATTCTGCACTGGTCCGGTCCTGTAGGGAGCAGACCAGGAAAGCCAAGGCTGCAACTGAACTCCAGCTAGCTTTGAGCATCAAGGACAATAAACATCTTGAGAAGCTGGATACCTTCAAGTCAGCTGGCCCTGACAATCTTCACCCCAGGGTACTCAAGGAGCTGGCGAGCATCATAGCCCAGCCTCTAGCACGGATCTTTGAAAACTCTTGGCGCTCTGGTGTAGTGCCCGAAGACTGGAAGAAGGCCAATGTGGTGCCTATCTTCAAGAAAGGGAGGAAAGTGGATCCGGCTAACTATAGGCCCATCAGCCTGACTTCTATCCCGGGGAAGATCTTAGAAAAGTTTATTAAAGAGGCCATCCTTAATGGACTGGCCGACGCCAACATCTTAAGGGATAGCCAGCACGGGTTTGTTGCGGGTAGGTCTTGCTTGACCAATCTCATTTCCTTCTACGACCAGGTGACCTATCACCTGGACAAGGGAGAAGAGATTGATGTCATATATCTTGACTTCAAAAAAGCCTTCGATCTGGTGTCCCATGATCGCCTCTTGGAGAAACTGGCCAATTGTCGCCTTGGGTCCTCCACGATCCGCTGGCTGGAAAATTGGCTCCGGGGTCGGACCCAGAGGGTAGTAATCGATGGAAGTCACTCATCGTGGTGTCCTGTGACCAGTGGGGTCCCCCAAGGCTCTGTCCTTGGACCCATACTGTTCAACATCTTCATTAATGATGTGGACACTGGAGTCAGAAGCGATCAGAACTGGCCAAGTTCGCCGATGACACCAAACTTTGGGGCAAAGCATCCACACCAGAAGACAGGCAGGTTATCCAGGCTGACCTGGACAGGCTCAGCAAGTGGGCGGACGAGAATCTGATGGTGTTCAACGCCGATAAATGCAAGGTTCTCCACCTTGGGAAAAAAAACCCGCAGCATCCTTATAGGCTCGGCAGTGCTATGTTGGCTAGCACTATGGAAGAAAGAGACTTGGGGGTCATCACTGACCACAAGATGAACATGAGCCTGCAATGCGATGCGGCGGCTAGTAAAGCGACCAAAACGCTGGCTTGCATCCATAGATGCTTCTCAAGCAAATCCCGGGACGTCATTCTCCCCCTGTACTCGGCCTTAGTGAGGCCGCAGCTGGAGTACTGTGTCCAGTTTTGGGCTCCACAATTCAAAAAGGATGTGGAGAAGCTTGAGAGAGTCCAGAGAAGAGCCACGCGCATGATCAGAGGTCAGGGAAGCAGACCCTACGATGACAGGCTGAGAGCCCTGGGGCTCTTTAGCCTGGAAAAGCGCAGGCTCAGGGGTGATCTGATGGCCACCTACAAGTTTATCAGGGGTGACCACCAGTATCTGGGGGAACGTTTGTTCACCAGAGCGCCCCAAGGGATGACGAGGTCAAATGGTCACAAACTACTTCAAGATCGTTTCAGGCTGGACATAAGGAAGAATTTCTTTACTGTCCGAGCCCCCAAGGTCTGGAACAGCCTGCCACCGGAGGTGGTTCAAGCGCCTTCATTGAACACCTTCAAGATGAAACTGGATGCTCATCTTGCTGGGATCCTATGACCCCAGCTGACTTCCTGCCCTTTGGGCAGGGGGCTGGACTCGATGATCTTCCGAGGTCCCTTCCAGCCCTAATGTCTATGAAATCTATGAAATCTATGAAAGTTAACAAGCTACCTGCAAAAATTTCTCATTCAGCAGCTCAAAAATGTAGCCCTCTGTGTCTAAACTAAGAGATTTTATTTTTTTTCAAGTTAACAGCTTTTTAATTCTATATCTTTGCTGTATTGCTCTCACCATTTGTTCATATTATGATTAGAATACTAATTTAGAATATTTGTGTAGAGCAACCTTGCCAAATATGTATGGAGCTAAGGAGTGAGAAAATAACATTATGTTCTTGCGAGTTTCCACTTGACTGGGGCCCTGCTGGTTTGATTTTGTTTTTATCTTGTATTACCTTATTTCATTAGTAGGGGATCGCATTAATTCTACAAGTTGCAAGCACGGTGCATAAATATTCTCCAGACCCTTGTTGCATAGCTAGCTTATGACTATATTATCAAAATGCAGTAGAGGAGAAAACAAAATATGGCAAAATGTGGTCAGATACTAATATGTCAAATGAATTTGATGTGAATATGTTGAAATAAATGCACTAAAAGTAATTTCACCTAAAATTGGAACATATTTCCTTCATTCTTTTGTGTTATGCATCCATTTCACTTTGACTTCATCATATTTTTGTTAGAAATATCTTTGTATTAGTCATATACCAGCCCACTTACCAAAGCAGAGATCTGTACTGTTACTTCATTTATTTAACTCACTATGCAAATATCATATACAGTATAGAATATAGATTGAAAGCCAGTCTATCAGGCAGCTCTCCTTAAATAACTCTATTCTACCTTACCTTTTGGCATGTAACAAAGGACATCTCCAGTCTCCAGACATTTGTCCATGCCAGAATATATTCTTGGCTATTAAAATCTCTGCTGAGCAAGTCAGCCAAGGATTGAGGAGCTGAAAAGGTAACTCCAGATCACTTCTCCCCTGGGACTTACACTAAAAAAGTCAACTAGATTGGAGAATCTGGCCTCTGATACCTGCTTTATGTGAGATGAGTATTATTTGCTTTAAAAATATGTGAAGATATTTAATATTGGTATGCACTCTGGGCTAGATTGTGTCTTTACCCTAAACAGCTGCATAAGAGAAAAGAAGTAAGGAACACTTCCAAACTACCCATCAGCATGCTGTGCTGCCTGCATGAATGCTTCTGATAAAGGCTTCTCCGTATCATACTGGTATAGAGTTCTAGGGAAATGTACCAGGCAAGTGGTAGGGAAGGGAGTATATGAAGCTATGGCTCCAAACTCCACTCCCCATCCCATGCCTTAAGCCACATTGTAAAGCTGATTAAGCGTATATATGTGTGTGTTGGAGGAGAGGATTGGAGTACGCAGCACCCTTTATAAACAATTGGCTCCTCATAAAGTAACAAAGAGCTCTGTGAAACCGCATATCTGTGAAAAAGAATGCACCCCTTGCACTGAGTTGGGTTTGCACCATCCTCAGAGCAAGGCTGTGCCTAAAATGATGTGATTCAGCCTTCAGTTTTCAGAGTTTTCCATTACTTTAAAACTAAGTAACTAATTTTTGCATTAAGGGCAATAATCTGCAAACTAACAAAGCATCAGTTAATTTTTAACAATATACTTACAATTCTTCAGGAATTTTAAAAATCCTTCCCAAGATTATCTTCTTCCCTGCTGAGCATGGTAGAGAAATCCATTGCTATATTCTGAGGTTAAATGTGTGATTTCTCTCCTGTTCATAATGAGATATTTTAATTCCTCAGCCAACTTCCAAAAATGCACCTATCAGTTGTATCAGTGACAGATTCCTGTCTGATTTTTAATTGTTAATTTTTTCAAGATATTAATATTTGTGTACTTGTTAAGCAAAATCCTAAATACAGTGGTTCTGCTAAATTGCACCAAAGAACCACTGACTATATAACTCTTAACTTTCCTTTAAAAAAGTGTGATTATTCAATCTGAGTTAAAAGAGAATCTTTGTTATCTGAGTTAAAAGAGAATCTTTGTTATCAGGCAGCCCATACAATAATAGGGATTTTATTGTTTTGAAGCACTTCTTCATCATGAAACACTGCTGGGGCAAATGCTGGTATTCACATTCCAAAACACACAGCACTTCTGTCTTAGGAAGTAATCATAGGTGGAGCCAGGATTTTGAAAAAGGAGGTGCAAGAGAAATAACTGGCACTGTAGGATGGCTGCACTCTCCTACTCCCAACCTCCCCTCCCTGCCAGGGCAGATGTCATAGGAGAAGAAGTAGGGATTTTTTTTAAGTCCCTGAATGAGTTAACTTTACCCTCCCCCACCCCACCTCCCTCTATTTGCACCTCTAGATACAGGAAGGGGAGACCTGCCCCCTGCCACTATTGCCCCAACTGCTTCTGCCCCTTTCCAGCAATGGGGATCGGTTGTGCGGGAAGCCGGGTTCAGCCAGAAACAGCAGTGGCAACAGGTGGATTCCCTCTCCCTGTGCCTGCTGGCAAGGAACAATGGGGGGAACTGGGTGGTGAGGAAGAACCTGCCCATCACTGCCACTGTTTTCAGCTGAGCCCGACTCCCTGCCCAACTGCTTCCACAGCCATAGATATTGCAGGATAGGAGCAGCTCTGGGGTTCCCCCTGCCCCTTAGGTCCATCAGGGACAGTGGCAGTGGTAGGTAGGTCTCCCTTTCCTGTTCCCAGAAGCGTAAGTAGAGAATAGGGAAAAATTGGAGGAGGGGAGGTATTGCTGAGTATGGAGGGGGAAAGGAAATAGTGCCAAGAAGGGTGGGAGATTCTTACCTGCTTCGAGGACCTGTTCCCATGTTCCCACTGCATGGTCTGGGCTCTACAGGATACTCAGGTATCTGGGACTATGGGGACCCTGAAATGCGGGGCTCCACTGTGGCAAAGAGGGTGTGACCATACCACCATGCCCTCCCTGGATTCACCCCTGGGATCATCGCACTCCACTAAATTCAGTGAATAGGAAGACATCTTGCATGCCATTCATATATATAATTCTATGTGTACACCCACAGAAGAGGATGGCATAATATAGCATAGTGCTTTCTTCTGCACTGAGTTCCATCTAGTTTTTGTTGGTTCACAGAAATTTGATGAGAGATGAGTTAGAAGGTAGATCACTTGGCAGAATCTTCCTGACAATCCCAGTTGTGCCCTGACAAACCTTTCCAGAAGCAGTGGAAGAACTGACACTTGTGCTGAACTACACACAGTACTTGGGTTACTTTAAGCCAGTGGTATTTTTCCTTAATTTCATTTACTGACTTTGCTGGCCTATGATGCTTCCTGGATAATTTCCCTTAGGATCGGGGAACAAATGAGCAAGTTCATAGCTTTACCAAATGTTCATATTGGAGTCGATAGGAGAAATGTTGATAGACCCATATTTCATAAAAATATGCAGTTCTATTGCAAATCAAAGACTTTGTGAATGCATAACAGCTTCACTGAAAAAAAATATTTTGGAAGAAAACAAGGAAAGAATTGCTGACAGTATGTTTCAGTCCCTTATTTAGAAATGATTTTCCTTGCAGCTTTTTTGGGGGGGTTTTAATGTTGTAATTTATTATAATAATGTAATACAAAATAAAAAATGAAACAAAATGTTTTGATTGAACTGAAACCACCTTTAAAAAAAAATCCTTAGCAAAGAATTTCAAACTGTTTCATTTCCATTTCTACTTAGAATGAAGTCAAGTTTCAGAACCGTTTAGAAAAAGTAACTTCTGCCTTCTGCACAGATTTGGTTCATTCCATGGAGGGCACAGACAAAGGAGAATGAGTCCATTATTGCCAAACTATATTAAGCCGAAGTATGTCATTCATGGTGCTCCATTTAAAAACCATCCCTTGAAGGTCCTTGAGTTTACTTAGCAATATATTATGACATAGGCAGAAGGCAGGGTAGAGATGAAACTTAGAAACTAACTAAATTAGAGATACATAAACTTTTGTGAGTTAACGCTCAGATGAAGTGAGCTCTGACTCACAAAAGCATATGACTCTCTGATTCAGTTAATCTGTAAGATGCATCTCATCCCTGCCTTCTGCCTGAGTTCAACCTAACAGAGCTGACTGTCTCATTCTGCTCAGGGTTATGTTCAAGATGTTCACTGCTGAATTTCCAGTATACATGACATGGCTACCTGTGGGCATGTTACAATAAAATTGTAAAATCAAGCATGTGATATTATTAACTGTGATCAAAAGGATGTTATCATTGTGCCAAGAGTTACTATTAACCAACTAAGCATAAATTGCATGGTGTCTTATTGTTTAGTGTATGTCGCATCTGGAAACTTTATTCAGTTTGTCAGGCCCTTCCTTTGGTTACATTACCCCAACAATTATGCTTAGTTGCATAATTAACTAAGCATGTGTTATTTGGACAAATGACCAAATAATAAATCAGATAACTAGATTGTTTTCTACTGTGTAATTTAATCATTTGTAATTAAGTGATCTCTTAATAGAACGTGTTATCAGGCTATTTACTTAATTACTTAATTACATCCTTTAATTTTCTACACACTAGGTGCATCTACACATGCCTCTACAGTGCCATTGTTACTGCACCATCATTTAGTACTTCCAAAAACATGGCGCACAGTTACTTTTAGCTGCTACATTGCCGTAAAAATGTGCTATACCAAGAGAGCACGTCACTACGGCTACATTCTTCCCTGTGAAACCAACAATGAACTGCAGGGGATCGTTGTAACTCAGAACACTTCCTGCAAAGCGGTCTCAGTTACAACAGGGAGCTCCACTTCTGCCTGCTCCCTTGGAGTTTCCTGTGTCTTCCTTCCCTCAATTACTCCCCTCTGTTGTGTTTCCTTTTATTGTATTTTTTCTAAAGTACGCATGTAACATCTTCAAACAAGGCTCATATCTGTTGGGCACAGTGCATATTTGAGCACTGTAAAAGCCCCCGAGGATTTATATTCTACCTTTCCTTCCCAAAATTTGCTTTAGGATACTTGAGGATAGGTGGAGTTGCTCTTGGTACCACAGGTGTCTTTCATGCATTAGCCATGAAGTTGAGACTCAGAAATGATTGGGAAAAGATATGAAAAACATCATCAAAATTTAAAAGAAAATTGAGAATCATGAATACTTCCTGCAAATCTTAGATTTTTGGGGGATTTTTTCATTCTCCTACAGTGATTAACATTTTTTATACTAAAAATAGCATAGGACATTACTTTCTTTGCATTGCTTAAGTTATCAATCATAGGCAACATGTAGTGGGGGCACAGGGGAGCATGTGCCCCCTGAGATTGGCTGCTGCTCACCACCCCCCCCGCCACCAGCATCTATGGGCGGTCCCCGCTCGCTGACACTGCCACCAACATCTGTGGATGGTCACCACTCACCACTGCCAAAACCACCTACAAATGGTGGCCCCCCCCCAATCTCAGGAGGCACCAGTCGTTCATGTTACCAGTGATGGTATCAATATCACTAGACAGTTGCTTTTAAAATTACAAGTACCTTTAAGGGTAAGAGTGATGTTATAGTCATGATGGTCCAGAAATTGAGAGAGGCGAGGATTTCTTAGAAGAATATCTTTTATTGGACTAACTGTGTAGTTGGGATAAAGTTAGACAAGCTTTCGAATGCAAGACATTCTTCATCAGGCCTCTCATCACAAGAGTCCAGCACAATATAATGAAAAGCAGCAGAGGGTGCGGATGAGAGAAATTCTCAGAGATAGACGCACAATTAGCAGAAGAAAAGAAGCTGTTTACTGGGGGATCAAGGCCTATCAAAAGGGAGGAGGGTCATGCATAAGCTGGCTGGACACTTAAGAACCGAGGACTGAACATTGATATTAGCTTTATAGCACATTATATATTATGCAACTCATAAATCACACAGGAGAGGTGAGAATGACTTGCCTCCCTTCCAGAGTCTACTCCCACCCAGTGGAGCCCCACCCAAGGGAATTTGGTTATAGGTGGAGGACCCAAATTTCTCTTTAGAAATTACCATTATTTCCAGGAATGGTGCCATCTCTGCAGTTAAAGGCATTGTGAATCACACTTTTCTATTTAGCCAAAATGAATGCTACATAGGGTAAAACTGGTTGTACATATAGATTTCTGAGGTCAGGATTATAAATCTGTAAGCACCAGACTCTAGATGCTTGTAAATCATTTAGACTATAACGCATAAAATGGCAGTTGGCTTCCTGTACAATTCAGTAAAGGTTAAGAGGATATTTTTGTTAATCGAAGGTTCTTCAGTGAAGTCAGCTGGATTAAAACGGAGTACAAAATGTATTGTTGATCTCTGACATGCACTTTATTTTCTCATGAATATCAGAATACATTAAGGTCAATATATTGTAAAGCTAATGACTCTGCTGGCAATGGTAATAGAAGAGGCAAAGAAATCTTGGAAAGAATAGCAATCACATTTATCAGGGAAATATCAAAATGCTCTTTTCTTTGTTATTTTTTCTGACAATCTCTTAGGCTGTTGCTTTTCATTTTGCTCTGTATCTCACGTGCTGTTGTATTGGTTTGTTTATCCTCTTTTTCTAGCACGCAAACAGGAGATTATCAAGGTTACTGAGCAGTTGATTGAAGCCATCAACAATGGGGACTTTGAAGCTTACACGTAAGTTGACTTATTTTGGGAAAGGCAAGAAGGAATAAATGCTTAAAAAAAAACACATTGTCAGACCCCTATCCTTACACAGTATATGCAGTAATCCTTTGCTTCAAAAGCTCTTACAAAATGTCAAATGGAAATTTACTATAGATTTCTTTAGTGTTTTAGCATCTAACCAGATTTAAATGACTATTCAAAGAATTTTAGAAAACAAATAAGTCTTGTGTGACATTTTCTAACTGACTGTGTTTGCTATCACAATTTAATTTGCTCCACAGAAAGATCTGTGATCCAGGACTTACATCTTTTGAACCAGAAGCTCTGGGTAATCTAGTGGAAGGAATGGACTTTCACCGGTTTTACTTTGAAAATGGTGTGTATTCCTATTTGTTCTTCTTTAAAGCACTCCCTTAATGTGCATCTTCAACCTTTCACATTTTGTAACTGCTTATGGGGGTTTTTTATTACACCTTAAGTCGTATGGAATTTTTTAATTGTTGATTTTGTTTCCTTTATATTTCTATTATTCTTATTTAGAAATAATAGAAAACTATTGATTGTGGGGGGGAGTTTTAAAATGTGTTTATTATTTTGTGGAAAACAGAGTGGAGGGATAAATGGGACTAGTAGATAATTTTGTCATTGTTGAAGAGACTGAATACAATAGCAATAGTCACACTTAAAAGGTATGTATCAGTGGTCAGTGTGATCACAATTAAAGCATCTGTATTTCTGACCTCTTATTACTTTTATTTCTTATGCTAAATTTGAGGGGGGAAACTCTGGTGATTCACAACTGAACATCTAGCCCACCGATTTTTCTAGCTGCAATAACTACATGCAGGTAATAGATTTAATAGTCATGTCAGTTTCAGAATATAAAAGCTGCACAATTTAACAATAGTAGAACAACAGAAATGAGTAGTGTCAGCTGAAAAAAAAAATTAAATCCACCCAGATATTAGTATGGACAAGGTTCGGGTACTAGGTTATGAGATTCATCCAGTGACCCCATTTCTAGATCAAAGGAAAGAAAACATACTTTTTTGCATCTTTATTATGTAAGAAATCCTTAAAAACTGTTTTAATTAAAAAAACATAGACAGTTGTTTTCACTTATTTAGTACCTGCATGGTGGTATAAACCCCTTTACTTCAGAGTGCCTTTCTGATGAGAGAGGAGAACAGGTTCATCACCCTGTTCTCTCTCTTCTTATCCTTTCAGCTCTATTTATACCTAGAGGTTTTTGCTTACCAGTGAAACAGTATTTATGGCTCAGCATGGCTGACTTTGCACTTGGCTGGTTCGTTTTGAAAAATTATCTTGTTTGTTCCCCCTAGCTTTGTCTAAGAGTAATAAGCCAATCCACACTATTATCCTCAATCCTCATGTCCATCTCGTGGGTGATGATGCTGCCTGTATTGCATACATACGGCTGACACAGTATATGGATGGAAGTGGAATGCCAAAGACTATGCAATCAGAGGAGACCCGGGTCTGGCACCGTCGTGATGGAAAATGGCAGAATGTGCATTTTCATCGTTCAGGGTCACCAACAGTACCTATCAAGTAAGAAATCTACTGAAGGCTTAGTTAGCTAAGGGGATGGAAATCTATGGCCTGTGTTATGTGGGTGGTTTATAGGTGATCTCATGCTTGCTTCTGGTGTATGAAACTCTCATTCTCTGGATAGCACAATAGTAATATAACTGCTGCACTGCTAAGTGTGTTTAATAATTCAATAGACTGCATGTAACATTAGCACAAATGTTTTGAATGAATAATTTTTTACTATTTATTTTACAATAAGTGTTTGAGTTAAGGTTAAGCTTTTATTGTGCTCAGTATTGTATAGTAAGAGTTGTTCCATTCCCAAAATAGTTGAAAGAATTTGAATTTTAAGCCCAGTGTAGTATATGGAAGTTTGCTTCACCGGAGCTTCATCAATGCGGTACAATATCCCTTGCTTTCCAACCAGCTGTAGTGTATACATAGCTGAGCCATGTGCCCTGCGTTGTGATTTTAAATCAGATAATCTATTTACTTCATAAATTAATGGAATAAGTACCATAAATTCTCTCTTGGCCTCATTCTTACTTTACTGCAGGTGATCTCGCAAGCTCTGTGTTAGTATTGTACAGGTGACTGTCAGATCTCTCTCTATTCATGGACTATCCTACTATGTTCAGTGTGGCACCTTTGAGTGTCCTCTGATACTCCAGGGTTGGAATCGCCCCACAATTCATATGCACAAGCCAAAACTTCTTGGGCCAGATTCTCAGTTGTGTGAATCAGTGAATGTCCAGAGTTGATCTTGCATGCTTGCACATCTGTAACAGGGTTCCAGCTCTCCCTCTGGACATGCTGCTTGCTTTGGTATATTAATCTTTCATGGGTGTAATCCTTCCTTTGAACTGATGTAGCCCATATGTACGAGAGATTATACTGTTGGTGATTGCCTTAAAAGGATGAAATACTGATTTTAAAGAAACCCATCATAGACCTGCAGGGACCTCAGGGGTAATCTAGTCCAAGCTCTTGCCCAGCTTCAGGATCTCTCTCTCCTAAGCCATTGCAAATAGATGCTCATCCAGCCTCTTTGTGAAAACCTCTAGTGAAAGAAGTTCCAGAACTCCCCTAGGCAGCATGTTTTACTGTACTTTCAGTTAGAAGATTTTTCCTTAGATTTGAGCTAAATCTGCTTTGCTCCAGTTTAAACCCAATGTCTCATGTTCTACCTTCTGCAATAAGGAAGGAAAGTTCTTCCTCTTATTTATGGCAACCTTCCAAATATTAGATAATATTTGTTAAACTCCCTATTAATCTCCCTTTTTTTTCCCCGGACGTAGTTCCTTCAATCTTTTTTCATACAGCTTGCATTCCAAGTCTACATCATTGTCAATTGCCACTGCAGCCTCCGCAGATTCTCGACATCTTTCTTGCCAGGTGGTTCCAAAAATGTGACAGTACTCCAGCTGAGGCCTAACCAGTATATATATTTTCTTTGCATTCAAATTATTTATAAAATGTTAAATGTCACCAAACCCAGGGCAAACCCTTATGGAATTCCATTTGAGATTTCCTGCCATTCTGAAATTAGTCCATTTATAGTTCTCCTTTGCTTTCAATCAATTATATATACACTAATTCTATCAAGCCTCCGGTTTCAGATTACATACAGGGATGGTGCAGTGGGCTCTGGGCCATCCAGTACACTATATGTTTTTATAGTAGCGGTTATTTCAAAATATAAACCCAAGGGGTCTTGGACCAAGTCTTCCTCTATTGTTCACAGTTCCAAGTTTGCCACTACTGCTTAACAAGTAATACACCTTTAGAGTAACAGTAAAAGAGAGATTATTAGGAAAAGGGTTTCTGTCAAGGGACAATTAGCATGTAGAACAGTCTGCCCCATGTTGTAGTGGGAATTGAAAGCATATATTACAGTGCCCAGGAACAACAAACACCTAAGAAACAATATTTCAGCCTGATACTTACTGAAACCAAACCTCTTGCCAAGATAGCAGTCTAATTATTCTGCTTGTATGTATTTTGTTTAGTACTTAGAATAAAGGATATGCAGGTAAAATAGGGGCAAAGGGGTAACAATTGACTAATTGCATGAATTCTTTCATAGACTGTAAGGCCAGAAGGGAGTATAGTGGCTACCTGCATAACATTATGCCTAATCATACCTGTTAATGAATAGGTTCTGCAAACAGTTGTGTTAGTGCTGGTGAATAGTATTTTAAATCCTGGAATATGAGTTGCATAAATGGACATTGTATAATGTGGCTAATAAACAGCTAGGGGCTAGACCAGCTGTTTGCCCCTAGGGACTTGTAAGTGGGGTACTTCAGTCATCGGAGGCTCTTAGTTGTGGAGGGCCATGTCCGCAGGACAGGAATTCTTGCCCCTTATGCAGAAAGATAAGGGTATGTAACTGTACGTAGAACTGATTGAGAGCTGCCCCACAGGGACTGAGCCACAGTTCAGTGTTAACTGCAGGCACAGTTTTTCACTGCTGCTTTCCCTCAAATTCAGCCACAAATAACAGGGTTTCTGGACCTGGTGGGGCATCAAGAATGAGAGAAGACATTTCCGAGCCTGCAGGTTTGGGCATGTAAGTGAAGATGTTCTGAGTTTGTAGGAGAGTGGGGACTGGAAGAGATTTCAAGAGTTTGGGAAACAAATCTCAGCTATGAAGAGGTCAGGAAGGAAAAGTAGAGACTCTCAGCCTAGATCATAGCTGTGGGTAAGGGGGCGGTAGTTCAGAGAGGTTCTAAAAGTTGAACGCAAGACAGGAATTGACCTTCTGTATCACTGAATCCAGGCCCCTGCTGTGGCTGGCTACCACATTTTATGTTCCCTTTCATAAAGTGACCGCACTCCATTAAAACTAGTTACCCTTTTTTTCCCATTACTCCAACTAGTAGGCTGTCCCCTGAAGCTCTTTCCTCTACTTTGAATCCTAAATGTATATGTAGCCAGTTTAAGAGCTATTTGCTCTGATGTCAACCCTGTTCCTAAATTTAAATATTTTTTTCACCCCTTGGTGTTTAACCCCCTAAGGGAGGGGTTAGCAACATATGGCTGGATATGACCCACAGAGCTGGAGGGCTTTGCCTGTGCCCAGGTTAGAGCCAGGCAGTGAGGAGCTGTGTTCCAGGACTGGGCACCTTCTAGCTGCACCCACACTGCTGCTGCTTCTCCTCTCCCTCCCAGCTCTAGTTCAACACTGGCCCTGGGGCATTGGCAGCACATCAGCAGCAGGTGCTGCCCCTGCTGCTGCTTCTCCCTGCCCTCCACCCCCCATGGGCACAGTTAGCCTGTGGGGAGCTGTCCTGGGCTCAGGTAGCTAAAAACTGTTGGTACTACTATTGGTTCTATTCCTCCCACAGAGCTATAGTACAGGTGCAGCTTCCAGCTGGTGGAAAGCTGTGCTGGGGTCTGGCAGCTTCCAGCTTCGCCTGCACTGCAGCCTAAGGTGAGGCAGGGGAGAAGGAGAGTGAGGAGGAGCAGCAGCATGGATGCAGTTTACAGATACGTGTTTCCAGCACAGTTCCCCATGGGCTGTAAGCTGCTTCCACCCCAAGGAGCAGAGGACTGTGAAAAGAGGCAGTGGAGTGGGCATAGTTCCCAGTGGCTTGGTCCCAGCATGGGTGCATAGATGGTCCCCCAGCAACTGAATGTGCTGCAAAAGCCACCTGCCCTGCGATGCTCCAGAGCCAAGTTGTTTTGGCCTACAGCTTGAAAAGGTTGCTGGGCCCTGCACTACTTTAATTTTACTAAATTAAATAAGCTAAATGACCTAGGTATTCTTTTAGTGTCCTCTCCCTTCTGTTCCTCTGTGCACTAGTTCCAGTTTGAATTCATCTTTCTTGAACTTGAGTGATAGATCTTCCATCACCCATTGACTCTTATTTACATTGTCACTGACTGGTTTTCCTGTATGCATACCAGCTTCTGGCTTCTTTACTATTCATTCCATACAGGAAGAGCGCACACCAACTGCAGATGCTTCCTTAACCTGACAATGGGTGTTTGTGCCTGAAAGCTTGCAAAGAAGAATTTTTTTTCCAACTATTTGAGTTGGTTTAATAAAAGGTACCACACTTACCCAAAGAACCTTATCTGTGTATGTCCTTAGACCAATACGGCTACAACCTATACCCCTAGATCTTGCATGTGATTTCTAATGAGGTGCCATTAGTACTTGTTCAACAGCATTAATGCTTCCTGATTGCTCTAGAAAATACCTTGCCTGATGCATCCTAGGATCACACTTGCCCTTTTCTCAGCTTTGTCACATGGGTGCATCGCTATCCTGATATCAACTAATATCCTCAGGGCATTCTTCTTTTCTGTCATTTCCAAATGATGAGCTCCCACTATATAATCAAAATTCTTGTGTTAGTCCATTAATGGAAGGTATTGACCTTTGAAGAATTACATTATATCCCTTATATATTTCTCCAGTTGTCAAGGTCATCTAGTTATTCTTGTAAAATATTCCAGTCCTTCTCTGTTTTGCTGATACCTTTCAACTTTGACATAGGCAAATGTCAAAGTACACTCCTACTTCTTGTCCCAAGACCATTAGCTAAAGTGTGAAGTAACATCAATCCCAAGACTGATTCTCAAGGATCTTCACTTATGACCTTCCTGCAGCACAATAGTTCCACTTCCACCATAGATTGTTATCATCTCCCTTTAATGCCGTTCCTTATCCTCCTACAATCTTTTTACTAAGCCTCATTTATCCAGCTAATAGTTTTCCATCCTATCAGAATAAGCTTTTTCAAGTTTTCATGACCATCTTTTAGAGAGTCTTGGAATCTACCCTGATTTTTCAAAGTGAAAGCAGCAAACTGTCTCCATTCTGGAGCTCTGTAGTAGGAGCCTCATGAAGATGAAATTCAACATAACTGTTTTCTTTTCCTTCTTGGGTTCCAGAGCTTTGCACTCTGTCACATTCAGATCTATCATTTTAGGAACATTTATTATCGATAATCTCTCTTGGTCAATCATTACACTTTTGTAATGCAAAGTGACGCTTACTAGCAGTGGCTGAAGATTTTATGTACAATAAGCTAAGCAGGGCATCATAGCTATTCTCATCTACAGGTATATGTTTCTCTAGATTATGTCAAATTAGTTTCAGCAAGCACTATAGTTGATTTTGTCAAGGCTGCAGTGATGAAAGCATATAAACCTGAGGACAGAATTGAGCACCTAGACTGCTAGAGAGACAGAGATGCATTGAGTTTTTTCCCTA
>NW_005842524.1:959748-977190 GCF_000455745.1 Alligator sinensis
TAGTTTTTTTTTGTCTGAAAAAAAGAAAATGGCCACAACTTACAATTTATTTTTTATTTAGAGTTATATATTCTAGATTTTTGCTATGATTCAGAAAACTGACCAAAAATGCTTCTGCATCCATCTGTTTCACAGCTTCTGTCTGTGTGAGCCAGATATATTTGATGGAAGGAGACATCATTTTCATTTGCTATATGTTCAGTATTAAGAATTTGCTCTATTACCTTGTAGAACTGCTAAACATAGCAATAGGATGCATACAGATGCACACATGCACTCAAGGACGCACACGGAATATCAGGACAAGTAGTCAGGAGGCTTACTGAATCTGAAACAAATTCAGACATCATGCCATGTGCTAGAATGCAGCTTTTTACTGATGTATAAGATACTCTACGTTATAATAAGTTACATTCCAGAAAAAGACCTAAAAGAAAGAACTTATGCAGTCTGTAGCACCACTGGGGCCTGACTATAGCCCCAAAAACTAGTAACAAAAATGATAAATAATAATGATGATTTTACTACTTTAATATTCTGCCTGTTTTTTTTCTCCTTACACTCCTTTTCTGGCACCTGCATATAAAAATGATACCTGGTTAGACTCCCTGACCCAACTCACAGGGCCAACTCAAAGGTGATGTATAAGTTGGGGATATTAACAATATATTGACTTACTGTGTGAATCCAAGTTAGCCTGTACAGTACAAGTTGCCGTAACATGCAGATTGAGGGTGCCATAAAATGGTGTAAGTTATATCAACTTAGACTCCCTTCAGACTGAAATTCAGTTTGAAGTTTGTGGACCTTTGTGAACTTAGGCAAGTTACTTAAGCTTTCTGTCTCAGGGTCCCTTCCACTAGTGTGAAGATACTATTAACAAAACCTCCTGGCATGCTGTGAAGGTTAATTGGTGTTTGTAAGGTGATGTGAAGAGGAAAAGAGATATATGTAAGTGCTTGGTTGTTTTTTTGAACAAACAATATCTTGTCAGGCTGCAGCTGATTTGGAGAATCTTTATAGTACTCTCCCTACATTTGTAGAGTACACCATAAATCAATGATGTTCCTAATGGCAATCCTGTTTTTTTTCCCTTCTAGTTAAAAATCAACGGTGCCACTCTTGCGTTCTCCATGCTCAGTGCACCTGGTTGGTTACCATCTGGGCCATCCTGTTCTCCTCTTCATGCATGTTTCTGAGAGCATGAAGTTGTGAAGGTTCTACATGTAACACATTTTGCAATGCATCATTTGGTTGTATATTCCATCCGTCCATTGTTAACTCTTCAATGAAGGAAATGTTTCATGCAAATTGAAATGACAAAGCAAAAAAAAAAAACATTCACAGTACAGTAGTAGGTTCAGCAACGTTAGTCATTTTTATCTATGTATGCCAAGTATTGACAAACATCTTTAAAATTACAATGTTTGCAAAAAGCATATCCCCCCCCCCCACACACACACACACACACACACTTTAAGAACTTTTTTTTGCTCCTCTCCGTCTCCCTCTCCCTTCCCCCTATGGGATTTGCATTGGTTATAGTAGAAAAAGATGTAATTTCCACTGACAGCTGTGTTACTGTAAAACAGTTTTATTGCAGTATTTAGCTGGACAAAATCACTGGTGAATGTGGAAGGAGGAATATGTTGGCGTTATACCAGTTGAAGCCATCTTAGTTATTACTCAACTGTGTAAACTGGAAAAATTGCATCATTTGCTGGCTTGATCACTTTTGAATTAATTTTCACTGTTCTGGCTAGTCAGCTTCATTTTTTTCTTGAATCTTTACCTTTGCTTTCTTGCTATGGTAACTGAAAATTTATATCGGATGAATGAAGAGCTAAATTAAAATTTGTGGGGAACTGAGCGGTGAATGGGAAATAGTTTTTGATGATTACAAGAAAGGGTAAAATAAAATAGATTTTTATCACTTTTAGGGTGTACAGTAAATTTATTAAGGAGGCTTTAGAGAATTTTTTATTTTGTTTATGCTGTAGTCCAGATGTGTGGTTAATATACTCTACAAATATTAGGCCTTAAAAGCTTAGTATGAAGAGTTTGTTTACTTGATTATAGCTGCTTCTTCTCTGGAAGGCTATTATGAATACACCAATTTTTAATACCGTAACACTTTACCACAGTAGGATTTTCTTGGGGGGGGTAGTTCCATTTGCTCTTGGCTTATTAAATTGTTACACAATGTGGAATATTAGGGGCAACAACTCCTGCAGCATTACTAACAGTTTAATTTCTATCCTTCTGCTGCAAACACCTGTACAGTAAGCAGGGAACACTCTCAATATCCATTTAGAACAGTTATTTTGTGACCTGGACTGTCTTCGCTTCTCTCGCATACCTGTGAAAATACATATATTCCTGCAAGTATTTAGATTTCTTTCCCCCCCATTTTTAATAGAATAAATACAGGGATTGCCCAGTTTCTTTTTGGTTCTTCATTGTTTTATTACCAATGGGGCTAACTGTTTTTTGCAGCGCTGTATAGTGCATGATATCTCAATCAATGTTCTTTTTAGCAATTACAATGTACTACTCAGCAGCCTGATGTTTTTAAAATGGGAAAGCTTCCTAATTTGTATAATTTCACTTTTCTGTGTTGATTCCTAATCAAAAGCAGTTCTTAAACACTTTGATGTTGTTACTAGTGGATGTACGGTAAATGGATTTAAGCTTCTCTGGTAACTATTACCTGATTTAAAACAATATATATTTAAAATAAGCATCTACAGTAAATGTGTTGAGCCATATTAACCTGCCAATGGGATCTGTGAAAAAGTCATGGCCTCATTTTTATCTCTTATTAATTTCTTTACTTTTTTTTGTGAAGCGGCTATAAGTGGCATAAATGTATTTAAAATTATCAAATTAGGTGTAGGGTGTTTTTTTATACTTCTACCATAGCATGTGGTGTTGATGTATTACTGTAGATCAAGTTTGTCTTCCACACCAAGATGTGAGGAAATTGTGACTCGTTCTCTCCACCACAACTGAATTATACACTTACCTTCTGTCATTTTGGAACACTGCAGTTTACCATGAGACACAGTGTACATAGTTCTTGCCATAATGGTAAATGACTGATATATTTAAGAATTAATAAATTTGTGATTTCTGCTGACATTGCGCTTGTGTTTTCCTTTCACAGTAAGCTGGATACTGCAAAGCCCTAAAAAAAAAATAAAAAAATCACAGGAAAATATGAAGTTTCTATTTCTGGCTATGAATTGAATTGATACAAGCTAAAGTATTTTTACAGATCAAAATTGGGGAATACAGATCATAGCTTTTCTGATCTGTCTAGTTTTGCACAATTTTTTGTCCTCAGGCTCTTAATCTGCTACCTTTATATTACACCGTTATGATAGGTTTTGTACATACTTTTTCTTTTATGGGAATTCACTTAGAAATATTTTTAAAAGTTTGAACCCCAAATCTTTATTGGTTACTTTTCCTGTTCCTCACCATGTAAAACTCTAGAGGCTACTCTAATCATGATTACCATGAGTGTCATGCTGAAGACCATAAAGAAAGATAATCATGTTTAAATGCTAAACATTACTTTAGGCAGACCAGGTTCTTTGGGTAAATCCAATATCTTTTATAAGTTCCTCTAATATATGTTGCCAACATGGCAACAACATATACCCCTGAAACACGTTACTTTATGAGCTTCTACACGTGATATTTTGCTTTTTTAAGCTCTTGTATGTCAGGATCAGAGATGATGCCTTATAGCATTTCTGTCCTTGATAGGCCATGAAATATGCAGCCAGGTCCACCACAGCATCATTCTAATTTTATGTCAAGAATAGCATAATCATCGTGGGTGCATCTACACGTTCATTAATGTGCTTTTGCTATTGCACATTAAATGTAGTACCTCCCATTGTGAAGTACTAGAAAAATGTGCATTAGTGAAAGCGCACCAGTTCCTTGTGATGCTTTAATGTGCATTAAAATAGGCTACTGTGCATTAGAGCACATGTGTAGACACACCCTATATGAATAGCATAAATCATGAATCGGACCCATAGTACTGGGGTCTGGTTCAGGTTTTAACCTGACAGTTGTACAGAATTTATTACTACTTGTGCACGGTCCCAGACAGTTCTTACTTAGGAAAAATTCTGTGCTTAAAGGGGAAAAGGAAATATTTTTGAGACAGTTTCTTTATATGTCACAATGGATATCAAAAGGTGTTCTTCAGCTTGGATGTTACATTAAGTGCCAAAGGACTTGAATGAATTTCACTTTATCAGAAAATCCTACATTTTGTCACATACATGCTCAAGCACATAGTAGTGATATTTACTCATATTTTCCATCCAACACTCTTCCAAAAATAAGTTTGAGTCCTAACTAAGCCATACCACTGTAAACCTTTAAACCTGTGCATTTACAATGGGTCAAGAGAGAGAAAAACACAGGGCAGGATATAAAATAAATTGACCAGAAAGGAATAAACCTGCCAAGAAGCTGGTTAAGAATATTTGGATTATTATCTTTTTAAATATCACATTGGATTTCTGTTAATAGTATCGTACAAGAAATACTTTAACATGTTGCCACCTGGTGGCTTTTTTTATAGTTCTGTTTTTCTTTCCTGAAATGCCTAACCAAAACTGTTCCACAGAGGAAGAAAACTATACGTTAATGCAGTCTCTTTTTACTTTGAGCAAGAGACAGACTGTTATACAAGTGGGAAATATCTGTTTTCTAAGTGTAACTCAGAATATATATACAGACTTAGAGGACTTACTTGTACAAGCTGTATAGAATAAAACAACTATTTTCTCTATAATTGTGTATTGTCTACAGCATCCTTTATTCCAAAGATGTGTCCCTTTACTGTTTCCTCAAGTGCCATAATTCCCTTAGAAATGTAGTCTTTACTGGAAATGTCCGAAAATTCAGTAAACTTAGTCATTTTACACCTCAGAGGTGTTTTAGTTTGCTTCACTCCAAAGTCATTTAAGGTCCATTATGCGGCCAAATGTGCTACAGCTTCTGGAATTAATGCACAATACGCCACTGACACATGCAGACACCAACACCATTAAAACAGTGCAAAAGCATTTAACCCGCTTTAAAGTGTCGTGCATACTTGCCCCTCGTTTCGTCTACACACGCCCCATAGACGCCTTCTGGCCAATGCAGCAGCCCTCATCAGGAACAAAGAGAGATCACTCCCTGTTTCTTCCATTCCTTTCCCACTAATGTCATCTCCTTTCTTGGCACAAACTGCCTGTCTAGGAAGACAGCTTACAAAGGCATGCCAAGGTCAGGTCAGGTAGCCTATGGCATGAGATCCACAAACAAGAGAACCACCAAAGGCCCCCCAAATATAGGCACCATAATGTTCTTATGAAAGTTTCTGTACCCTAGGACAAGCAAAGGCCCCTGTGGATGTGCCCCAGGCAGCTCCATGAGGAGGACACAGATGGAGGTAAGCAATTTGGGAAAAACAGATCCAGGCTAGGATGCACACTCCCAGATATTCAGGAGACAGCACACACTTGTTTAAAAAATCCTAGGATTTCCCAAACACTTCACCCTTCCCAGCTCCTCCTGCTCTTTGAGCAGCACCAGATTGCTGGACAACACACATAATCAAGGGGTTATAGTGACAAGCAGCCAGCATGACAGTAACTGAGGCAGGTGCCCAAACTTGTACCAAACAGTTGCATATAGATATCTACTTTCACTTGCAATCTAGAGCTCTGAAGATGGCCCTAAACATAGGTACCTCTGCAGCAGCAAAGCCCAGAGGACAGAATAGGAGGCGAGTAATACACATCCCCCTGAGGTAGAAGGCACCTGCTTTGAACACTACGTAAAACCATTACCATGGTTACGATTCAACCTGGGCCCTAACAGCACAGCACAGACTGGGTGTTTCTACATGTGCATTTACACTGGTTTAAATTTACTGCACAGTAAGTGGGACTAGGCTGGCATCTATATGTGCAGGGGTTAAAGAGCATTAACACTGTGTGTGCACTGACGTGGAACTGAAGTTAGTCCCAAGTCAGTCTACACACAGTGTTACTGTGCAATAATGCGTCTAGATGGGCGTTACTACACAGTAACTAACTGGGCACAAATTTGATAGCTGCATGATGCAAGTATCAAATTTACACTCAAGTTGGCATAAGTTGCCATATTTACTGCACAGTACAGGCATGCATATGTTGACACGCACCCATACTGCACAGTAATTTTGGTTACTGCGCAGTAAATGCACACATGTAGATGTGCCCACAAGGTCCGAGAGACAGGCATCAGCTGGAGGGCCTCCACAGGGATGGGCTGGAGGTCACTTAAAGCAGTGTCCAGTGAGGATGAAATGAATGCCACTGAGTTGGAACGGCCCTGAGTGGGAAGTCAAGGACTGGTCAGTGTTTTGTGAGGAAAGAGAGGGAAAGAATAGGGAAAACTGACTTTAAGCAGCTGCCTCAAGTCCATATCATCTTGCCCTAGTCTCCTTGGCTAATAAAACTAGCAGAGGTGCAAAAGAATCTATTCATCCTCACACAAGAAAGGACCCAGAACGCTGTACATTATGCTCACTCTGGTTCTGGCAGAGATTGCATTCAGTTTATGGTCCTCATATTCATCTCAGGACATGAAGATTTTACCTTTCATGACTCCAGTAGCTTGGGCAATGTTAAAAATGTAAAAACTGCAGCCCTAAGGCATCATAAAGGCAAGGTCACCTTTCTTAAAAAGGGGTCTGATTACTCCATCATGCAGTGCTTTCATATTCAAAGCACTTGCAAAGTCCTTGGGCTGGATCCAGCATGAAAAGATGTTGGATCCAGTCAGGGAAGGTTGCACCAGGTGAGAATCAGACAGAAATCAGTTGCACCAAGCCTCCTGCCAGCTCAGCACTCCCTTCCACGGCCCTCCTGCTCTTCTCTGGTGCCTTCTCTTACCTGGCTTCAGAGATGTCCCTGATCTGCAACAAGGGAAGCTTGAGCCCTCTGGGGTAGGAGGGGCAGAGATCTGCAGCCTGCAGCAGGGGGCTGGGTTGCAACCGCTGACCTGGGAGAGCAAGAGGGGAGTTGCCAATCCCAACTCTGAGCCATTATATAATATAAGGCAACATTTTCCAAAGTTTCTGGATCTAAATCCAATATAGGTATAAGCACTTTAGATATAAGTAGCACTTCTAGTCAGATCCTGATAACATCACACAGATGGGACTGACACTAGCCTGTGATCATAAGAGATGCCAATCAGGGGAGTTACACACCAGGTGGAGCTTATGCCTATTCTGATCCTTTCTTGAAAGGGGGCACCGCAGCTCAGATTTCGGAGAGGCGACAGTTTATGCCCTACTCCTTATGTGCATTTTTGGGAGCTTATGTAATGTCTGGAGACATTTATTTAACAACTAACGTAAGTAATAAAGTAAAAACAGTACAAATTATGCCATGTTAAAAACAATACTCTACTTAACAGAAGGAAGGGGAGGCTATGTCACTGTACAAAATAGCCTCACCAGCCTTCCTTGCCTGTGCTTCATCCACTCAGCCCATTTTTTATTTATTTTTTTGAGTTTCACAGGCATACCCTGCAAGTTATCTATGCAGGAAGAATGCATGCACCCCATACAATTTAGCTGTAAAATAAATCTCATGAGTAGCACTAAAGCTAGCCATGCACAGGCTCTGACAGTACTCTTAATTTCCAGGCACTAAAAATCACCTGACAACCCTATCCTAACTGTTGTGCACATGCACGTGCACATACACACACTCTATACATACACACACACACACACACACATACACATAGGAACATCATTCAATTGGATATTGGAATATCATTCAGTATTGGAACAGCAATCAGATATTGGGATACCATTAAATAATTATGATACTATGCAGGAGATTTACTTGGTGGAGATCACTTAAGTTGTTGACATAAAGAAGCCTATGACATTGTCCAAATTGACAATAACTAGCAGCTTTTTTGGCATTATTATTAATGAAAGTCAGCCATTGATGAGGAATGTTGTGGTAACAGGCAGAGTACAGTATACATAGTGATATTATCCAGGTTTAACTATAATGAATTCCTGCAGTTATTGATTATACTTAGTATGGGGAAATATGGTCATATCTCAGATACCACAATGTGGGAAATGTGGGTAAATGGTGGCCCCTATAAATTGTATGCGATCATTTATTGCAGGAAAACATTAGCAACAAGCTTGGCACCAATAGTTGTTCATCCTCATAAAACCCCTCTAAAAATAGTTCATTAAGAATCGCTATCTTTTTATGTAGGGGGTGAATGAAGAGAGCTGTACTTACATATAGGGCTCCTACATTTCAGCATGCAAACATTGCACTTTGGATCTTTTTTTTTTTGTTTATCATTGTACTTAAACAAATATTCTTCACATTTGTTGTGAAGACACTTTAGCAATTAAACTTATTTTGAAAGAAATAGCTTGTCTTTAAAACAAATTCTCCTTTCAAACTAAAAATGTGACCGAGACGGTTAAAGACCAATAACCAGATCCAAAAAATGACCTTGTAACCTAGTAGTTAGGGTGCTTATTGGCAGAGTTCTGGTTCCTGTTCCCAAGACTTCTCATATCATTTATCAGTGATTTTTCTTGGACAGTCTTTGGAGCAAGGGCCAGAATCTAGGTTCTGCACCTTCCAGGTGAGTTCCCTAATCAATAGGCAACAGTCATTTTGTCTCTGACTTCATCTCAGCTGCTTTTCTACATGATAAAACAGCATCAACAGGTGGGTTGGAGAGCGTCCTTCACTCATCTCAGAACATCCATTAGTCTGGTAATTGAGTCTCCCATCTGGGATGTGGGTTTAAATTACCTTAAGGAGAAAAGGGACTTAAACTACAGTCTCACACATCATGGGCAAGTACTTTAAGCTTTGGGCCACTACATACAGGTAGGATACTATCCCCACCGTTGTTTTAAAAGACAGTGATTGCTACAACTTCATTTTGTGACAACTCAGTCCTTTTAGTAAGTATTGTGTGTTATTTAATAACATAAAGGGTAGGTAGCAATCTGTATTGCACCATCTTACACTGCAGTTCAGTGTTTGAGTCCCTGTTTGGATTTGGTCTATTGACTGATCTTACTAGGTAGTTCCCTGGTAATTTATAATGATCTCTATACCAATGAGCTGAATAGAAGCTTAAGAAACTCATCATCCTCTAAGATTAGCTATCTGTAGAGCTTGTAAGAGTCAGAAGGCTACCTTACAGATCTGCCTCTCTTAAGGGATGGCATATTAACAGTTGAAAAATACTGTTCAGAAGAATATAATTTGCTCTCTACCCTCTGCAGCCTTCCTGCAGAAGTGAGCTGACCTCACTTCTCACTTGACTTAGTATTGAAGACAGGAGGAAGAGAAAACTTACAGTGGTATAGAAGTAAGAGAAAGGACACTGAGGGTGCATCTACACAAGACCTGTTATTACAGCTACTAAACTTAATGTGCAGTAACTATGGCACATCAGTGCACATGTAGACATGCCCTGAATCACCTTACAACTGCATGAGAGAAATATCAGTGCCTGTGAACTCTACAAAGTCCAGAAAGCAGTAGAGTCAGCTCACTATCTTGCCTCCTTTCCCCAGTTCAATTTGGGACAACTTAATTTAACCAAGAGAAAAAAATATGCGATCAGGTTAGTCGAACCATGGGTTCCAAGGGAGAGAGGAGAGAGTTGACACCTTAATATGTCAGCTCTGAACAGATGTTAAGATATGTGTTTTCCCAGATACCTATTCCAAAAACATGGGGAGAGGGAGGAACAGAGCAAAAGGGAAAAAGGAAGCGAGAGAGAGAGAGAGAAAGAGAAGAGAAGTTAACTTATGTTTGTAACCAATAATAAGAAGCCTAAGCCCAAAAGAAGACAAAATGTCAAAACTCCCTTCAAATGAAACCACAGTTTATGTTGCTCCCAAGAATTCTCTAATATCTCAGTTTATCCACAAATCATCCACAGAGGCAAATTTATCCACAAATCATCTACACAGACAGATGGGAGTGTATGTGCCTGAATCACAAGCAAGTCTTATAAAATGTAGGGCACAGTATGCTGTATGTTTGTTTGAAGCTGTGCTTATGCATCATCATATTATCAGACTGTATAGAATTGATGCAGTTTTTCTGTAGCTCCTGCCTGTAGTCTGTGAAACTGGAAAACAAAGTTTCATTTTCATCTTTAATGATTTAAAAACCTGCCAGAACGGTTGACATTTTGGGCCAGAACCAAGTCAATCAAAGTAGGCAATTAAGCAGGAATTAGATTAACACCACTCTATCAGCCAGAAAACCATTTGGATTCAGTTGCTGCCTCCATTTTGTCCTGTAAAGATACTTAGGCATATTAGCATAGGGATAGGCTCAGAACACTACCTTATCCAAAATGTTTAACCAGACCAGGGAGCAAGCAAGAGAGTGTGCATGACTCTGTAGCCCAGGGAAGAGGGAACTCCCTTGGGAGGTGGGAGTCCTGGGTATGTAGTATTGTGCTCTCTCTTCTGGAGCCAGTGATGATGGAGGCACCTAATATACAGCCCTAAATCAGATGGCTAAGCCCAAGGGGTGGAAGTTCAAAGCACCAATGAGCTAAGCATTTTCTATTGGCTGGCTTTAGGTGTTCCCTGCTCCCAGGACTTCCCTTGTGCACTAGATTCCAATTAGGAAGTGCCTACATCTCCCCATTCTGTGCACTGGTGTCCTGAACACCTAGCCCTAATCTTCATCATCTTCCTGGGGCAAAGTACTGAAATTTTACATATTGCAATGCCTACATGGAGGTACCAACAAGATCAATGTGGAGGTGCCTGATTAAGTACAGTCTCTTTATTGAGCAATAGCTAACTATTCATTTGGCTTTGATCAAATCCCAATAATGTAAAACAATAGAGTCTCTGCAAATTAGAAAATCATCAACAAAATTAATTTGCAAATTGTTTGCAAAGGAGAATATGCATTGACTGTTGCGATTCCAGTTTCCTCTGGGTGCACAGTGATCCAGGTGAAGAATGAACCTTTCATTATTTGCCACACTCTAGTAGTTGCCTGAACAGATCCGTATAGGAAATCTCTCCAATTGATGCATCCTTATTGTAATCTTACTAAGCCATGTAAGTAGTAGTTTGAATAGAGCTTTACGCTGGCTTCAATGTTGCTGTCACTGGCAGGAAGATGCTAGTCTTCAGGATCCTGGCCAAAGTAATGAGAATGGGTAGCCTGGGAAGAGGAAAACTGGAAATACATAGGACCATTATTAGGTGTATACAGTTAGGTGTGTATTAAGCATATACAGTTAATGATACCCCATCATTTTTAACCAGCAGACTAGAAAGGTGGCAAGACAAAGCAGACAACCCTGTGCTCATATGTTTCTATCATTTCTTCATACTGAAACAAACAAGCACTGAGAGCACAAGACAATAAATAACCAATACTGTTTCACTGAACAGAAGCTGTGGCCTAAACTGAACTGGTTATAGGCTATAAAGATGTGTCCAGGAGAACCTCTACATCTGAGACTAATGAGGTTAAGTTCCAGTATTAACAACCCAACTGTCAGCCACTTACTGGAAACTGTGTCTTGTGGGGAGCTGTACCTGAATTTCTGATGAAGCTGGAGACCAGTGTACCCAAACCAGGTGCAGAGGAACTCCAGACTCCAGTACATAAACTGCAGCTTACAGCACAAACAGGGTACACAGTTAAATATGCAAATAACCAAGATCTGCCCCATAGACACTGAGCCAGCATGAGATTATACATTACAATTTGACCATGATAACAGCACTTAAAACATTAAAGCTGATTAAGAAATGCTAAGTGCCCCCCAGGCATCTTAAAGTTATGGCATTTCAAACTAGTATTATCCTTGAGCTGTGCTACCTAGCTCGAGTTAAGTTAACTTCTGGGTGTTCACCTTAGATAACACCAGAATTTAAGGTCCTCCAGTATCCCAGGAGGCATTGCTCCCAGATGGACTAGCTATCATCCAGGATTCTATGGTCCTGGACTGACAGCTGGTGACAGCCAGGCAACAGGTGGGTGGGGATGGGGAGGCAGTGAAAAGGGGTGAAGGGGGATAGGAGAGCCAGGGAGAGGGGGGCATGGGGGAAGGGAGGTGTAGGATTGGAGGCAGACAAAGAAAGGGAATAGGGTGAGGGGGGGGGAATCTGCTGTATTGCTGACCCCAACAAATTGCTCCCTCTACCCCTAGATTACTTCCCTGTCATCGCACTCACCACCTTTCTCCCCATCAGCCTGTCAGCCCCTGGATCACTGCCCTACCACCCCGATCAGCCCAAGAGTAGCAGAGGTGCTGGTGGGAGATTCCCCGTCCCTGCCTGCTTTTGGGCTCCCTGCAAACCTATGAGCCCATATCCAGCCCCCACCAGGCCTTGCAACTTACAGGGATGCAGGGGAGAGGGGGCAGGGATCTGCCAGGCAATTGCAGGGCCTAATGGAGACTAGATCTGGGTGGACAGAGGCAGTATGGGCTGTAGGGAGCCTGGAAGCAAGTCGGGAGGGAAAACTACCTCCACTGCTGCTGTTGCCACTGCTCTTGGACTGATTGGGGTGGTAGGGCAGTGATCAGGGGGTTGAGGGGACAATTGGGAGATGGGGGGCAGAGAGACAATTAGGGGGTGGAGGGAGTGCTCCAAATGGTGCAGAAGGCCCCTTCCCTCTCCCCGCTCTCTACTGTGGCTAGACAGCCAGTGATCAGGGCAGGCATAGAGCAGACTTGCAGCCCCTAGTCATGCCCCTGCTCACCAGCCCTCTAGCAGCAAACCTGCACAATGCACATCAGAGAAGGTATCAACCTTCAACCTTGAATGTGTGACTGAGCACATGTGATTAGATGTGAATTAGCATCTGCTAACTCCAATGAGTCATCTCACCCTCAGAGAGAAGTCTTTCCTGCAGCCACTGCTGCCTTAGTTTAAGCTTGGCAACAAATATGAGGGTTTCTGAGCCTGCTGGTGAGTGTCAGGACATCTAGGAAGAGATGGTAAGACACCATAGCCCCGAGATAAAGAACATCCTCTGGGGATGGTAAACCTTATTGTCTGGTAACTCAGCAGTTTTGTAGCAGCTGGAATAGTCAGTCTCTGACTTAGTGCCTTAAATTCTGTTTTAATCCTGTTAAGGCACTTACAAGGCTGATTCAAACCTGACCCTTAAAAAGATAAAGTATGGAATGGCATGCAATTAACAAAACTAAGGTGAGGTGATTTAAAGATGAATGAGAAGTATTTAATGGAAGGAATAAAGGATTTTACCAAAGACTTAAATGCTAAACTGTGCCTCTAGCAATTTCTGTCTAAAAAAAAAAAAAATCAATGAGCTAATAAAATAAGGATTAGCTAAAAAACACCTGCTATAAAAGTCAAAGGGAGAAAAAGAGATCACTGGTGATCTGGTCAGTCCTGAACATTGTTACGCTCAATAGCATAGTTCTTTGCCCAGGCTATTATAGACAACCCCTCAAACAAGTATTTTAGACAGCCCCTCACATGACAACCCCATCTCTTAGAAAATGATTCATAATGAATGTAATAGATCTCATTGTTCGGCAGTTTCCTTGTTGTTTGTTCTCAAATTTTCCCCCTCAGTTTCAGAAGTGTTACCTCCTACCAGTTCCTAATACATGTATTTTAGGAACCCTCAGCTGAGCTGCAAGTTGTATCCGTGGAGGGTTAGTTAGTTAAAGACAGGAGAAGGCAAGGTATCCTTCTCTTTGAAGAAATGTAGGAAGTGATGTTCAGAAAATGATGTACCTACCTGCAACAACAGGTCTCATATCACTGTGCCTGCATGTTACTGCTGCTGCTTCATCATCATCATCATCATCATCACAACTTCACCAAAAAGGATTCTGTATGCAGACTCCCATAGTGTTAAAAAATCCATCAGAAATGACTGAGGAGCCTTGGGCTTTGGCCAGACTAACCTGGTGCAGCAATCCTGCCTGTTGTTAACCCAGTAATAACAGCATTTTTTTTTTAATTATTTTGAAAAAAATATGTCAAGTGAATTCAAAACCTGCTCTAGAAATAAACTCCTTCTTTAAAGCAGTGTCATCTTCATGTAATTCAGGCATAGATACCACAGATATGTCTCAGCAAATACTAGAGCACACCTTCTGGATGGGGCTTATTGTGCATGTTGTAGGTCAGGAAGTTCTTGGCAGAACTTGTTATTTCTAGAAAGGCTGAGTCATAAGATGTGAAGCCGTTAATGGAAGCAGACTGGTATCAACAACACTTTGCAGCTCCAGGCTGGAATTCCTAGAAGCAAACTTTCCTCTTTCAATCTTTTTTGTGGAGGAGTTCCACTTTATATGACTGGTTAAATATATATACTCCCAGAAAGAAACATTCAACTACATCCTGAATGTATAGCCTGCTGCTCAGATGGCAGATCCTACTTAAAGTCACTGTTCTGCTTGACTTGGACTAACGGGTTGATACAGGGTTTCCTGTGTACCAGGTGAGAGCCTTAGCCACTGGGTAATTGGTTATTCTGGGGTGAGCATCTCTGTCTCTTTTCTCACAGAAACATTGAAATATCACATATTTGTTTCAATTACAGAACAAAAAGGGCAGAAACCTCAATTATTTGTTTATTTACTACAAAACACATTTTTGGTTTCTCGCCAACAATAGATAAAAGTTTCCACAGGGGCAGACCTGAGTGGAGTGGGTTTTGGAATAGGTCACAGGAAACAGAAGAGGCAGAAAACAGAACAAGGGTCTTTGCTTAAATATGCAGAATATCCTGCTGTTGGGAAAAACAGAGGTAAGCACAACATAGAAAGAACAGTCGGATGTTCAAAGACCCCAAAAGGAAAGAATCCGTCCACCCTCTGCACTGCCTCTATGCTCAGTGGCACGTCTCCTCCCCTCCCATTCCCCCCTTCCCCTTTCTACTTATGTCTCTTGGTGCAGAAAGACCCACCAGCCATCGCAGCTGACCATGGGGTAGAAGGAGCCCCAGAACTGCTTCTGCCCTACTTCAGCCACTCCCAGAGCTGCAGGGAGTGGTTGCACAGGGAGCTAGGCACTGGGGATGCAACTACTACAAGCAGATGTGTACCTGCTGGCTCAAGCAAACTCTCATGCTTCTGTATACAAAGTTGCTAAGGCCTAATCCAAGCCAGCTAAATGATCCTCTGCCTAGCAGACCTGAAGTTTGGTACAGCAAACAGAGCAGACACGTTTTTGCCAGGCGTGTGCATTTTTTGTGCATCTAGGCTTAGGTATTTTTCATCTCTAAATGAACAAACAAAGTGAACTAACCGTGTAATGCTGGGGTGTCAAAGATATGGCCCGCAAAGCCATTTCACCTGGCCTGGGGTGCTCCTCTCCAGGCTAAATAAACTATTTCTTTTAACCTATTTTTAAGTCATCCTTCCTAGACTTTTAATCATTTTGTTGCTTTCCACTGGACTTTTTCTAATGTGCCCATATCATTCTTGAAGTGCAATGCCCAAAACTGGAACAACTGAATAGAGTGGACTTGCAACCCAGTGTTCTGTTGGCTTTCTTTTTCTAACAAGAGCGCACCGTTGGCTTATATTCCGGTTGCAATCCACTGTAGCACCCTAAGTATTAATCTGCAGTACTACAGCCTAGCTCATCATTCCCCAGTCTGTATTTGTGCAGTTGATCATTCCACCCTAACTGTAGGCCTTTGGACTTGTCCTTATTAAATGTTATTAGATTAATTTCAAATATTTTTTTCCAGTTTGTCAGGGTCATTCTGAATCCTCATTCGGCCCATCAAAGTGTCTGCTACTCTGCCCAGCTTGTTGCTATCTGCAAATTTGCTAACCGTACACTCAATCCTATCCTCCAAATCAATACTGAAGTTATTGAACTGTGCCAGATCCAGGACAGACCCCTAGGGAACCCCAATTGATATCTCCTCCCAAGTAGATAATTGATCCAACCAGTTTTGTATCCACCAGACAGTAGTTTCTTCTAGACTGTATTTTCCTTAGCTTGTTAATGAGAATGTCATGGCAGACAGTGTCAAAAGCCTTGCTCAAGTCAAGGTATATCACATCCAATGCTCTTCTCCATCCACAGAGCTTGCCACCTTATCAGAGAAAGCAATCAGGTTGGTCAGGATGACCAAGAGGTGAATCCATGCTTGCTCTTCCTGATTACCTTGTTTTCCTTGAGGACCTAGTCTGTCTATGATTTATCTAGGTATTGGGGTCAGGCTGATAGTTCTGTAATTCCCCAGATTCTCCCTTTCCCCTTTCTTAAAGATGGGCACTATATTTATCCTTTTCTTATCATCTGGGACCTCACCCAAGCTCCTAGAGTTCTCGAAGATATTTTCACAGTTGGTAGGGTCAGAAGGGACCTGAACAGATCATCAAGTCCAACCCCCTGCCATGACAGGAAAGAGCACTGGGGTCAAATGACCCCAATGCCTGCTGGTCCCCCCTGACTAGTTTGTAACAGGCCACTAGATCCCCCCTCAGCCTTCTCTTGTGGAGGCTGAACAGGTTCAGGTCCCTCAGCCTCTCCTCATAGGGTCTGCCCTGCTGGCCCCTGATCATGCGGGTGGCCCTCCTCTGAACCCTCTCAATGCTGTCCACATCCCTCCTGAAGTGCAGCACCCAGAACTGGACGCAGTACTCCAACTGCAGCCTGACCAGTGCCGCGTAGAGGGGGAGGATCACCTCCTTGGACCTGCTCGAGATGCATCTGTGGATGCATGACAAGGTACGGCTGGCTTTCCTGACTGCGTCCCCACACTGTTGACCCATCTTCATTTTGGCATCAATAATGATTCCAAGATCCTTTTCTGCCTCTGCACTGACAAGAAGGGAGTTCCCCAGCCTGTAGGTATGCTGCTGGTTCTTCTTCCCCAGGTGCATCACCTTGCACTTGTCAGTGTTGAAACCCATCCTGTTCTCATCTGCCCACCCCTGTAACCTGTCTAGATCCAATTGCAGCCTATTCCTCCCTTCTAGTGTGCCCACATCCCCCCACATCTTAGTGTCGTCAGCAAATTTGAATAGGGTGCTTTTTACCCCCTTGTCCAAGTCAGTGATGAAGATGTTGAACAGTGTGGGTCCGAGGACCAAGCCCTGGGGGACCCCACTGCTCACATCCCTCCAAGTCGAAAATGACCCGTCCACCACCACTCTCTGGGTACGGCCTTCCAGTGAACTAGTGACCCATTTGACTGTGTAGGTGTCAACGCCATAGCCCCCTAGTTTTTTTTAATGAGAATGGGGTGAGAGACAGTGTTGAAGGCCTTCCTAAAGTCCAGAAAGACTACATCCACCGCTACCCCTGCATCTAAGGATTTTGTGACCTGGTCATAGAAGGCCACCAGGTTGGTCTGACAGGACCTGCCTCTAATGAAC
>NW_005842524.1:977793-1018126 GCF_000455745.1 Alligator sinensis
CTTTGCCTTCCTGACCACCCCCCTGCAGCCCTGAGCAACCGAGGTATAGTCCTCCCTGGTGATGGCCCCTCCCTTCCATTGGGTGTACGCCTCCCTTTTAGCTAGGAGATGTTCCCGTATGCTTTTGGCGAGCCATGGGGGCTTTTGCGCCCTCTTGCCCCCTTTGACCCTTGTTGGGATTACCTCCCTTTGGGCATAGAGGATCGTCTTCTTAAGGATCGACCACTCCTCTTGGACACCCGACTCCCCTCCCCTCCCCTCTGGGACCTCAGTACTTCCCCAACTATTCTTCTTACCTCATTGAAATCCGCCCTCCTGAAGTCCAGGGCTGCTGCCTTGCTGCTGGCTTTTGCCACCTTGCGCTGGATGGTGAATTCAAGCAGGTGATGATTGCTGTCACCCAGGTGGTCGAGCACCCGCAGCCCCCTCACGAGGTTGTCACCTGTGGCCAGCACCAGTTTCAACAAGGCGTCTCTGGTGGGGCTGTGCACCTCCTGAGTTAGATAGAGGTCCTGTTTCTCGGCTAGGAACCTATGTGAGTGGTCAGACCTGGCTAACTGCTCTTCCCATGATAGGCAATGGCTGTGAAATCACCTCAGCCAATTCTGTCAGTACCCTAAGGGGGATCCCATCAGAAGCTGCCAACTTAAAATAAATATAGCTTCTCTAAGTAATCTTTAACCTGTTATTCCACTCTTTTACGCTGTTTGTCTCCTTCCCCATCTTTGCTGCTGCTTATCATCTGGTAGCTGACTTTGTTCATGTCAGAAGTGACAAAGGCCTGAAATATTTCAGCCTTTTCTGCAACATCCATAACTAGATTGCCTTCTGCATTCCACATGAGACTTCTGGTTTCTTTGGTTTTCCACTTAATTTTGATATACTTGTAAAATCCCCCTTACTGCCTTGTGTTCTCTCGTTTATGGTATTAACAGAAATGTTTTCTGGAAATCAAGGAGGGGATTCTTATGCTCTCCTTAGCGTGGGTGAGTCCTCACCTGGAGTACTGTGTCTAGTTTTGGGCCCCACACTTCAAGAAAGATGTGGACAGATTGGAAAGAGTCCAGCAGAGACGGAGAAAAGTTTTTAGAGGCCAGGGAAACATGACTTATGAGGAACGGCTAAAAGAACTAGATTTATTTAGTCTGGAGAAGAGAACACTGAAGGAGAGATTTGATAAGTCTTCAAACACCTGAAGGGTGATTATACAGAGGATGGAGATTTTTTCTGTGGTTGTAGGGGACAGGATTAGGAGCAATGACCTCAAACTACAGTGGGGGAAATTTAGGTTGGCAATTACAGAGAACTTTATGACTATGTAGGTGGTCAAGCATTGGAACAGGCTACTTAGAGAAGTTGTAGAATCTGCATCCCTGAACATTTTTAAGGACAAGTTAGACAGACACTTGACTGAATTGTTTTAGTGAGAGATTATCCTGCCTTCTGCAGGGTGCTAGACTAGATGACCTCATGAAGTCCCTTCCAGGCCTGCATTCCTATAAGCCTATATAGAACAGCTGTGAAAATGTTAACCTTGGGCTGCATGTGGCCTTCAAGGGGCTAATTTATATTCCCTGGGTTCCCACTGGGCCACCACTCTCCTTATTGCAGTGTACTGTAGTACAATACAACCTATGGTGCCAGGGAAGCATGCAGCATAGTGTAGCCTGCTGTTGTATCCAATGCAGTCTGCGCAGCTTGCAAACCTCAGCTGCTTAGAAGTCGGACAGCTCTGGTATACAGTACCATTACCGCTGTTGCCTGCACATCCTGTCATAGAAAAAAATTCAGGTTTATCAAGCATGACCTGCTCTTGACAAATCCATGTGGGCTGTTCCTGATCACTTGTTACCCCCTAGGGCTAGGGACAGACATTCAAAAAGCCTGAGCCTGAATTGATTAAATCTTTGCAGGTTAGTTTAACCTGGCTAGGCTGAACTGGTTTTAACCTGGATAGACATTTTCTCTGGACAGAGAAAATTCAGGCACATGCCTGCAGTGGCTCAGGCTAGAAGCCGGGAGGCGCTAGAGCAGCCCTCCCTTCCCTTCTGCAGGAAGCTGAGCTGAGGGGGGGTGTGGCCAGGCCCCGGCAGGACTCTCTCATTAGGGAGGTCTGCCTGCACAGTCCCAGGCTTTTCCCCACTGACTATTCAAGGGGCGGGAGTGTTGCCAGTCCCAACCCCCAGCCCCAGGCTAGCACGGTGATGCAAGGGATGGGGTGCAGTACATGCATCTATTGATGATACAGAACTTTTCAGTCTCCCTCCCTGCTTCCTCATACTGTCTGCAGCAAACTGACAGGGGAGCAAGCCAGCTGGAGGGGCTGATAACAGTCTATATCACCCGATTAGCAAAACAATAACCTTTCTCCACATTACTTCAAACTTCTTAAACAGCTTACTGGCTGACCTGTTGATTACCTCCAAAAGCCCTAAGCAGTGAATCTGGAGAGAGACACCCACACAGACACCCTCAGCATTAGCTAGCATACCACATGCTGGCTACAGTCCCTGTTGTAGCAGAGGAGGAAGGGATCTCTGCTTAAGCAGCGAGTGGTGAGAGCAGGACATGGGGAAGCCAGCAGACCTTGCTGTGCCTGCAAGTCTGTGCTGAGCTCCAGCCAAGGAGCAGAGGGGAGGGGCCAGCCCTGCTGTGGAGCAGAGAGCCCTGCCCAGCCCAGAGAGCATGCCGGGATGCTGGGGGAGTCTGATTTAACCTAAACCAGCAAGGGACCTGGGACAGACATTGCAAAAACTGGTTTGACCTAAATCAGTTAAGTCTGATACTACATTCAGTCTGGTTTATCTCAAACTGGTTTCAGCCATTTTCAAACTGGTTTATGTGCACTGAACATCTGTTCTGTTACAGGTTTAAACCAGTTTCTGATCACTTAAACCAGTTTATGTGTAATGTCTAGGTGTAATGTCTAGCCTAGGTGCTTAGAAACAGATTCTTTGCTGATACCCTCTGTAATCTTTCTGGGTACTGAGGTCATCTACATTCATTTGAGTTATTGGAACTACACAAAGGATAAATCTGACCCAAAATGCTGCATTTTGTATAATGCTCTCATCTTGGTTCAATATATTGCAAATAATATATTTTTTAGATTCTGTTCCATGGCCAAAGCCTAGTGTGATCAGCCTCTGTACTACCTCCAAGGGAACAGGCATAATTTCTGAGACTACTTATTACTGCATCTACTTTTTATTGTTGACAGCAGGACAGATCTATTTTTTAAATCTGTGCACAGCATACATAAATGCATATTTATTTATATCCGTGGAAACACATTAGTTTTTCTTTCACTGCTGCCAGCCGGTCTGTCTCCTTTCTTAGCATTCAGCTGGTTCAGAAGAGTGAAGAATGAGATGTTTCTGCTTTATAACTCAGGAGACTATCCAAGATGTTTTTAAACAAAAACTTATTTTTTGTGTATGTGCTGATCTACAACTTCAGTGAGACAATTTTGTTGGTGGTTGGAGGTGTGAAAGAAGTGAGAAAGAAGAGATAACATGCAAATATATACTCAAAGTGGTTAGATGTTTCATCTTCAACTATAATTGTGTAAAACACACCCTCTCAGGATAGAGATGGTACAGCAATAGTACAAGCTTCCATAATACTCAACCAATGTGTCTCTTCTCAGATCCATACATACTAGTCTGAGATATGACAGATACTGATGAGCCCCTGAGAGCCCCATGTGTTAATTGCATGGGCACCGTAAAGGGCAATCTCAGCTTTAAAGTAAAAAGAAGATTTTCAAAAAGGAATACAATATTACAAATTCTACTGAAAGTTGCATGGGGACTTATACTCCCAAACCTCTTGGATGGTTCAGAAATCTCAGCTGTTTCCTTGTTTGCAGTGCCTTAAATGATCTCTAGGATTTAAGTCCTTACTGTTTCAATAGGCTCTGAAGGTCCTAAATATGATGCAAACATACAGACAGACACTTTTTAGTGTGAGGCAGTTAAGAGTAGAGTGTCCCTGCCCCTTCCCCAAGGATGATATGAGTGACCCTTCCTTAGGTCAGCCTTTTATACAGCCATATGAAAATCTTTGGCTGAACCTGGATACACCGGATAGGAGGAAATAGCCCACCCACAAATGCTACAGGTCATTGTTAACATTTCAGCCCTCTGAGTGATTTTGCTATTGTAACTTCAACAGCTGCTGCAAAAGGGATTTCATGATGTGCTCCTTAAATCAAGGCTGTCCAACTGGTGACCTGAGGGCCATATGCAACCTGCATGGGGCCAAGTTGTGGCCCCCAGGTTCCTGCCTCGCCCCTGCAATAGCAGCCAGAGCCTCTAGATTCCCCTTCCCTCCTCTGGCTGCCACTCCCTGCCTCCATACCTGGTGATGTGTGGGCAGCTAAGGGTGAGTGTGGGGCCATGCACTAAGGCGGAGACACCCATGCAATGCAGCAGTGCAGGGGTGTGCAGGAGGCGGAGAATGGGGGGTAGGGTTGCCTGCATGGGCACATAGTGCAGCAGTGAGGGATAAGTTCCCATGTGGGTACATGGTGCAATGGGGGGATTGGGTGCTGGGGGAATCATCCATGAAGTGCACAGCCCTGTGGTCTATGCGTTGCCTTGTGCGGCCTGTGCTGTGTGAAGCCCCCAGGGCCTTAGAAGTTGGACAGCCCTACTTTAAGTAATATTTCTGGATATGAATGTAAATGAAATAACCTACAGGTGAAAACAATGGATGTAAAAACCCAGTCCCTAGCAGGGTTTGTAACGAATGAATAAAGTGAATACTATAGAGAAGGTTAGAAAAGTGCTAAGAATGAATAATGGGAACTGTACACTAAGTGGGAGATGAAAGTAGCACAGATTTTTTTAGACTCTTTTCTGATATATTCCCAGCTTCAAATTCTGGGCTGTATGCAGTACTCTACTTTGCTAAAACATGCATTGAATGTCAATTGAAGTGAAGTCCAACATAATCCAGTTCTATGGTTGATGGTTATATGGTACAGAATACTCACGCATAAGGGATAAGATCCTCAAACTGTATATGGGATTTGGAGGCCTAGTTCCCATTAATCTTTACAGGAACTGAACTGGATCTTTAAATCACTTAGATTTACCAGTATCAACCCACATGTCTATATGTGGCCTCAGCAGCACATCAGATTAGGCACTGACCCCCCTGAGTTATTGGTCAGAGTCCAGACAACCCAAGTACTGTCCAGCACCCAAAGAGCTGTATTTCCAAAAGCTATGCAGACATCCATAACTGCCACTCTTTGTGAGTTTCAGAATCAAGGATCTTAGAGAAAATGTTTGGAGGTTTTCAAAATCCATTTTCTCAGCATATTTTGTATAACTGGACTGTAACTGCTGCTATTTTCTGTTCTGCTCTGACACTTGGGCAATAAAACAAGCTTGCCAGAGAAATTAAGAGCACAACTAGCAGCTTCTAGGCAGCTCTGTGGTGTAATACTAAAGAAGGATATAACTCTGTTGGAAACAGTCACTTGGCACTAATGGTTCATTTGTTTAGACTTATATGTCTACAGCTACTAGCTTCTGGTGAGACAGGGGCAAAGAAAAGAATGACTGCCAATGGCTATCATTAAAAAGCACCATTAAAGAGAGCTATTGGTCTGCAGCTGAGGAGCCATTCAAAGCACATACGATAATCAGAAATGGCTGCAGGAAATTGTTGAGCACCTGAAAAGACAATACATGGCTTCCTATAGCTCAGCCTGGCTCCTGGAGGTCACATAAACAAAAAAACCCATGCATTGTTCACATAAAGGTATCTGTTTTGCAGAGAAGAAAAGCATCCTCTAAGTGTAGGTTAAGTGAGTTAGCAAACCTTTATTGTTAAGTGGAACATCAGACCTTGCTTTGCCTGGAGCTATGATTTGCAATTCAGAAAGAAGCCACATGTTTTGTTTTGTTTTTTTGTTACAGTGCACATCTGTTTTAACTGCTGTATGTGATGGCTTCATAATATACAGGGATGTGGAACAAAGCCCACAGCTAATGCTGTCCAGTGGCTTGTACCTAATATACTATTGGAATTCCAACATTCCAGTGGAAAATAAACTTGTAGCTGCACAGACATGTGGTAGTAGAGTGCAGAAATGAAATGCTGAGATGGAACATGTCAAGTAGTGCTGGTCCCTAATTTTGCTTTTGTGAGTTGTTAAATACCTTTTTTTTTGCTGGGAGAGCCTCAGCAGCAAACTTACAGCTGTGCACATCTGGGTGAATGGGTCACAAACATTCCTACTTGGGTGGGTCAAGGAGCCAAAGTTCAGAGTGAATTATCCAGAGCCACTGCAAATACAGAGAAAAGAATGAGCATATCCTTTGGCACTAATCGGAAAAAGACTCAAACTACCATTTAAATGCAGTTTAGTTTGGGAACCATGTAACAGTGGCACCTGCTTAGCAAAAGATCTGTTCCCTCTGTGTATTGAGTTATTTCATACCGATTTTACTTTTCCTAGCACAGCACTGACGATGAAAGCAGGCTTGAGACTTCTTTTGGTGTACCAGCACAAAACACTTTTAAGTACCAATAAATTACAGCTGGCAAGCCTTCTTGGCGGCAACAGATTAGCAACATCTGCACCTGCAGTGGAGAGTCAATGTAATGATAGCAGCTGTTCTTCATTCTCTAGTAAGAGTAGCTGTTCTTCATGCTCTAGTCATAGCAGGTCTTGTAGTCACCAATGCTAGAGTCTATTTCTGAACAAGCAAGAAGTATCCCACATGTGGAACACTGCCAAAGGCATGGTGCCTTCCAATAAGCAGGCTGAAAATATGCAGAAATCCACTGAAGGATTTTGGGGCTCCTATTTTCCATGAATCTATAGCTTCAAGTAGGACTAGAATGCTTAATATTTTGTATGAAGATGTCCATGTTCTCCTGCAAGTGAGTTGTTTTCAATGGTATGGACAGTATACCAATATCCTTCTGTACCACTAAAAATGCAGCTGCTGCTGAAGTGAAAAATAGCATGTTTACCTCAAGTTGCAATCAGTTTAGAACTGGAAATGAATAATATCAGATCCAGGTGAAACTATGTGAGCAAGGCACCACCAGTAGGTAAGTACAATATATTCACTGAGCTGGAATTTTGCTAGGAAACTAGCAATCTAATAGCATAGCAATGATTCATTTAGTATGCATATTTAGTTCAAAGTTTAAGTCAGTGTTTCAAACTTTTGATACCTTAGGCACACTTCTTGTCTGAATTAAAACTGGCAGTACATTTCACTCTTTCAAGGGGGGGGAGGTGTGCGTGTGTATATGTAAGACTTATGAAGCAGTGTATATGTTTTTGGCCCTGTGAGTCAGTTGAGCAGTTCTGGGTTGGTCTATGGGCTGGATCTGGTCCATGGACCCAATCCTGAGTGCAGTACTGGCCCAGCTAGGGCCTGATCCACCTGTGTGGGGTCACTGCAGCCAGAGCCTGATCCCACTGTGTGGGAGTGGCACAGCTAGAGCCTGACCCACCTGCATGGGGCTAACAGTGCCAGAGCTCAATCCAGCACTGGGGATGGCCCTGTCAGGATTCAATCCAGACCTGCAGAGCTTGGAAATTTGGCAGCAGAGGAGTGAGGGTCGTGTTATTTGCCAGCACCACCCCAGCACCAAATTTCCAGACACATGGGGGGCTCCATAGACCGGATGGCCTGGCTCTGCAAGCTGTATCTAGTGCTGATCATTTTTCACAGCATGCTTCAGCCACTATGACAGCACGCTAGTGTGCCATGACACACCCTACAGGAATCACTGGTTTAAGCCATAGATGTGATCTGAAATGATTATCTTTTACCAGTGTGTAGCAAAGAAGCCCACCTAAGAATATAAGATTTTTTTTTTCTTTTTGTGCTCTGGTTAGAAAGACTTTCATTTAATAACATGCCTTTTAAATTGAGAAACAGAGAATCTGTCTGCCAGGAAAGCTTCCTTTTGTGCTCGCTGACATCTGCACTCGATATTCAGTTGGCACAAACACAGCTTTGTGTAAATGATGTGTTTCATTTCTGAGAGCTTTTGAGTATGCATGAGCTGCAGAATGTGAGCAGTTTATTTAAATGTACTGATTTATTGCTGGTGATTTAGAGCTAGCTGCCTTTTCATGACAAATGTGCCACTGGTCATCTTATTCCTTCATTCAAATACAGTTTGTAAGGATAAAAATCTTTTCTGCACCCCTTTTTTGAGGTTTTCTTTTGTGTGTGCGTCTGTAATGTCTCATTCCTGAGGATCCTTAGTTTCCCACTCCCTAGCAAAACACCCGTATTTGTAAGCATTTGGATAATAGGAAGCTTGTGAGATGTTGGTTAGAATAAGTGTTCACACACCTCAAAAGAGTATACACTGTGGCTCACATTGATTATTACCTGATGTTAGAAAGTTTCACTGACACTATGTGAGGCATAAAAGTTGAAATCTATTTCTTATAATTAGCTAGGCTTTTGCCCAAAGTTTGGCAAACTTATTATGGAAAATAATTTCTCTGATGACTTGATCTTTTTTTTATTTTTGGTCTATTTATGGACAGATTGAGTTTCACTGAGTTTGATGAATTTCAAAAGAGAACAGGTTGCTGTTCTCATTATATGAATATCTTCTAGCCTCTAAGTTGTTTGTGAGCTATTCGCTTAACACCGTGCTCTATTAGTGATATTTATCTGGGCACCAATGTCTTATGCCAGGGGTTTTCAACCAGGGGTACACATACCCCTGGGGGTACTCCTGCCTTCTTGACCGGCTGCCGGGGGGGTACAATGACCCAAAATGGTTGAAAACCCCTGTCCTGAGCTATTATTCTGTCACAGTGACTGACTGGATGGCCAAGCATTTTATACACTAGAGAAAGGTAATAGGAAATTTGAAGACTACTGTATAAATATTTCTGGGAATTAAATTTGCTTTCAAACACCATTGCCCAGATTTCCTTCTGTGAACAAAATGATCACTCGCCTAAACATCCGTGAAACGTCTGTGAATAGCATCACAGGAATTTAATAGGTTTTTCAAGTTACTAACCTAAAGCCAACTTTCCTTTCCCCACTTTGTACCTGCTCTGAATATAGTTTGGGCTGAGGACTGGAAAGAAATCCATAAATGATACTGGGAAATCACAGGTAATAATTTTAGGAAACTAGTCAACTCTCCCTTTTTTTAGTGTTATATTGAGATCTGGGATGGGAGGGGGAAGAAATTACTTGTACTCATTTTCAACAAATAAGTGTTACCACATACGCAACATCGGCACATGCTTCCTTATTTCTATTATTCCAATAAATGGTTTATTTGACCTGTATTTGTTTGGGATGTTTATGGCTATTTGTTGTATGTTATAATTACTATATAGACATAATCATCACCATGGAAGTTTAATATTCACTAATACTTACCTGTGATAAGCCAGTTAGACTGAATACTTTAAGCACTATAATTTTGAGATGTACAATACTGCTGCTATTACAGCTGTTTACTCTTTCATTTATAGATTAGTATTTGTATAAGACTTATGTACAGAGGCTTGAAGTACTGCAATCTGGGCCCCAAATTGGGATACATATGCTTAATATCTCTGCCTTGGATCCTGCACATCCTTTCTTCATGGTGAAGTGGAGAAGGGGTAAAAGTATTCGGACTTTAGCAGGTTAATATTTACTATTGTGCAGGCAGAAGGTCTAAAAAATTCACAATTGCTCAATGGTTTCAAGCCTAGGCTATATTTGGTTTAGTTTCTGTTTGTTAAGCAGACATTGTGTTGTTAAGTATTCTGTTGTTAAGCAGACTAATTTTAGACAATTACTGTAGTCCAAGTTTCCAGTAGAAAGATACTGCAAAGTTCTTGGCTTTATCTTTTCAATTAACTTGTATTTCACTCCAGCATAAATGTACATGTGAGAAGGACTGGGTCTTTTCTATGTCCCAGATCTTGCACGTGCATGTGTGTGTATGCCCATGCATGCATACCCATACACGTGCACATACAACCTTTTCTTAAAAATAAAACCTTAAAAAATTATTTGCTTCAGACTTGAGGCTCCTTAACGGTTTGGAGAACATCATCCCTGGCTGGAAAGTTAAGTCCTTCTTCCAAGAAAAAGGTGCTTGACCTAGAGATTGTTCATGCAAATATGGTCACATATGGCCAAAGACGCATGGCTTTCCTTTAAACATTAACAATTCAGCAGAGCACAGAAAGATGCTTTCTGCATATAATGAGCTCTTGTGCACTTGTTCTGCATTCTACAGCATGTCTGCTATAGTTCAATCTTTCCAGATCCTTAATTGGGCTTTCCACCAGTGTCATCATTAGACATGGCCATGAGCTTTCCCCTGAGAGACCTGGATGCTGTTTGGTATTCATCACTGCCAGCTGGGTTCCTCACAAAAGGAAATGTTTCAAATTCAGTGTGCTAAGAAGGAACAAGAAAATATTCCAGACACAGGGAAGCTACTACTGAGCTACCTATTGTGTCGGGATGTTTTCTTTCCCAAGGGCCTTCAGTTTTATATACTGATTGGTAAATCAGCCAAACCCTGGGGCCATTTTATGTGGAATTAGCAGCACATCTTTGTGAGTCTTAGGTATTTATGAAGTTGTAGGTCTAAGATCTTAAAGATCCAGTTTTCTTTTCTGTTCTTGTGTGTGGTCTGAACAGGCCCATATTTCACTGTTCTAAAATGTTGAAATTGAACGCCAGTGCACATCTTAATTACGAATGTGTCAACCTGACAGCAAGGTCCATTGACTTGCTGTTAGAAATATGGTTCTATTAGTGCTGTAATGGAGTAGTTGAGAGGAAGAGATTACACTAATTAATGAATTATCACCACTGGAAGAAAAATGGTATTTCAGTCCTTTAAAAAAAAATGCACACATCATAGTTGCTGTTTTATAGTGTTGGCAGGAAGGCGTTAAAACTGCTTATGTACAATGTTTTACTTTTTGGTCAGCTACCCTGAACTTCAATATGCTGGTACAGTACTGCAGCATGGTATCACATAGGTTTCAGTTGTATTAAATGACACTCAATCTCTATTAAACTGTGTGTTTTGAGGACTATCTAAAGTATCCTCTTTAATTTTAGGAGAAAACTTAGAAGTTGTAGCCTCCTTTCATATAAGAGAAACAGGAGATGAGCAGGGTGGAAGACCCAGCCTTATAAGAAGAAGGGCTACAGATCATTATTCATAGTAACAAACCCGTTTTTCTATACCTACCTGGACAATTAGCTTGTATACCACAGGGAGTGTGTGGGCAAAATACCTTTAAATATCAGCAGAACAAAATGAGTTTCTTAAGCAACTGGAAGTTATACAAAGAGGTGTCTTGTACTGTTCTTGCTCAAATCAAGCCTCAGTCTAGAGATTTGAAACAAAAAAGCGCTGGTAAACTGGTTGTGCAATCTTAAGTGTGAGTACTCATGGTCCGATATTTGTGGGAATAGATACAGGCCGGTATTATCCAAATCGGTGCCTGAAGGACCGAACCTTCTGGTGCTGTTATGATTCAAAAGGTTTTACTTTAAAATCAGCAAGTCAACTGGCATTATCAGGAAAAGATCCGTCTCTACAGTTGAAAATGGCATTCTGGTGATCTGTCAAATGAATTTCATTTGTCGATATGCCAAAACATGAAGATTCCCTTTGAAAATCTCCTTTAGGGATTTTAGGTCAAGCAGTCTGAAAGAAAACCTGTCACAAAGGCTTCTTATGAGTTGCTGTGCTGTGGGTTGCCAAAGTATAGGAGATTAAAATCCTATTTATATCTCTTTGGGGGGTTTTTTTTATGCGTGTGAATGCCCTGTATGCACATGCTAGCCACAAGTCAAGACATCAGTAATTATTTTTCCATTGACACAAGCTAAGAGTTTGGCACCAGAGTGTCATCTCTGGCCAAATGCTATTCCACCTGTTGGAAATCTAGGGGGAGGTGTGTACAGAAGTGCAATTTTTATTCCATCCTGTTCAAGTCCCTGAAAATCCATTTTCCATGTACTCTTGTAATATCCCACCTTCTTACTCTTCAGACTGAGTCCTAAAAGAGAAGGAGAAGGAGGACCCATCTACCTTCTTTGTGTTCATAGTTTTTCAGGGACTCAAGAAGGGTAGAATAGATTTGCATTTAATCACTAGGTCTGCATATGTGCCCTAATGGAATAGAATCTGGCCCGCAGTACGTAGGGACTACAGCTCTCCGCTTAATACAGGGGTGAGCAAAATGGCAGATCCGGGGCGCGGCTGGACTCCATTTCCCAGCAGCCTCTGCCTGCATCGCTCTGGCAGGTTTTCATGGAGATTCCAGGAGTGGCAGGGCTGTGACAGTGCGAGGCCAGGGTCTCCATGGAGATTGGCCCAAGCGGTGTGCTGGCAGGGCGCGTGGCTCAGCAAGGAGCTGCTCCAGAGCCAAGGCCAGGGCTGGGATCTTGCAGCAGTGACAGCGTGGGCCAGAGCAGAGCTGCAATCCACTGCCTGCACACCACTGGGGCAGCGGATCATGGCCATGCCCCAGCTTCAGCCTGCGCTGTCATCGCCGTAAAATCCCGGCCCTGGAGCAGCTCCTTGTCCAGTCATGTGCCCTGCCAGTGCCACTTGGGCCGGTCTCCATAGGGGTGCTGGCCCTGTGCTGTCACAGCCCCGCCACTCCTGGGGTCTCCATTGAGACCAGCTGGATCAACGCGGGCAAGGGTTGCTGGGAAATGGTGTACACCCTGGGCCCAATCTGGCCTCCAGGCCGGGCTTTGCCTGCCCCTGTCTTAATGGCTGAACGATCGTTGGACTCCAGCAAGTTCCAGAGAGGAATGGTGGGTTGCAGATGGCTATCCGATTCGCAGTGCATAGTCAGCATTGCAACAGGGATGGATGGGTTTAAGGTGCTTACGTTAATATAAATTCAGTCAGTTTAGTGACAAAAAGATGAGTTTTGCCACAAGTCAAAATCCTAACTTCTGTCTTCAGGTTCAGCATTCAAAATCTTATGAATGACATCCTTTGTCCACACCTTCCAAACACATACCGGGACTTTGATTTCTTACCTCACCCCTACCTCACTTAAAAAGTTAGTTTGTAAAGAGATTTAAGAATATATGTAGCTTTTTTCTGACTCCATGCACATAGTTAAAGTGCTTATGGTGAATTTCACAACCCCTGCAAAGAAGGAACTCTCAGAATGACGGGACTCTAGAAAATGGGGATTATAGGAAGGTTGCTTGATAAAAGTTCATTAATCCTTTCCCAGATTTTGCTTGCCACTAATGCAGTGTAGGCTATGGTGCCAAGGATTGAAGAGCTGGAGCTGGGCTCTAGCAATCTGATGGATAAAAATCTCTACACAATGAGTTGAGAAATATCTTGTAAGACAATTTGTTTCTCCTGATGCGGTTATCTTAAATGAGGAACTTCAAAGCAGTTGACAAAGATAAATGATGATGGAATGTGCACAGAGGACAGAGATACACAGAGGATGCTAAGTCTATTGCTTAAGTTTTACGACGGTGTAAAGAAAATAACTTTTCAGGCAGTGAAGTGAATTGACATCCACTTCTGAAAGGTTCCCCATTCTCTGCAGTGACCTTTTGTCCTCTTATTGAAGGTTGTTAAACTTCAGTCTTTTCCCTGATGTAGCACTTCAGAGTCCATAATCTAGCCAGATTGATGATGACTGAAGTGAGTTTTTTTTGGTTCTTCATGATTAGTGGTAGCATTCATGTACTTGTTTAGGTTCCTATGGATAAGTATACATGTTTGTTTTGGAGCATGTAAAGTAGTATGAGTATTTTTTGTTTGACTGTTGTTCATTATAGGCATAATACATGAGCACTGCTAGAAATGTCTATACGTAAAGTTGCCTAGCATTTTCCATTATAAAACCTTATTTCTTGTTCCTTAACTTTACCAAATTTTAACCATTTAGGCTGAACTCTTCTACAGTGTGTTTGTTCCAAAGACTGAGCTTTTGCAGTTGAATTGTTTCCCATAGTAGGGATAGGAAAATACAGGTTTTACCCATATTAAATTCTAGTGACCCTTTGAAAAGAACTAATACTCTGAGCAGGTACTTGACACTTGTGCTGGGTTGTGGTTCCCAGTGTTTCTATCAACCTGCATGAATCTAGCTCAGTTACAGACCCTGGAAAAATCAGAGCTTCCAAGGGCTCAAAATCACGGTTGTAACTGAAATTTCTGAAGATTTTATCTGCAATACAGACTGCTGTCCAGGACTGAGGAGCAATTTTCTTTTAAATACAGCTTTAAGCTCCTGCAAGCTGGGCTGGCACTGAGCAGTAGAACTAACAACCAAGGGAAAACTCTTCTGTGTACTCTGTATCCCCACTGCTGGGCCCAGGCAGCATAAGGACAAAGCTACTAAACTCAGAGGGGTCAAGAGCTGGACCTTGGAGAATGGAGTCAACTGAATGAGAAGGTTAGGGATGGAGCCTGGAAGCACGTGTGGATGGGCACAGTAGCATAATTAGGTGTGGCTGAGAGGGCACTCATCACAGGCGCTAAATTAGGAAAATGCTGGAATCGCTCCCCAACCCTGCAGAGTCCATGCCCCAGCAGCAGGAGCAGCCCCATGGCTTGCCCATGCCAGGAACTCCAAAACAGGCCCTGGCTGCTGCTGCTGCTTTAAGAGCAACATCTGGAGTGAGTACAGCATGTGGCAGTGGCAGCAGCTCAGCTCTGGTTGGTGTAGGCATTCCCAGCATGGCATAGACTACTACCCCTCCCTGCTTCCACCTCTGTTCTACATCCTCTCCTCCTCAACACACACACACACACACACACACCTGGATGCATCCTTCCCACTCTTGGAACCGCTCATCCCCCTGCTCAGAACTGTGCCCCCATCCCCTCAACTCTGAGAACCACATGCCTCTGCCCCCATAGGGTTTGCCCAGGGCACCAGCTCTGCTTGTTATGAATCTGGACGGGGAACATTGCTACAGGGGGAATTCTTAAGGTATGGGTCATGAAAATGGAGGTGGAGGAAAAGGCAGATGAGGACCTTGAGGAAGGAAAATGGGACTGGCAAGAAAAGACTGAGGAATTGGTAGTGGGTAATCTGTAGAACAGGACTAAAATGAGAAACGATAGGTGGAGCTCGGCCAGGGAACTAATTGAGGAGATGGGGCAGGGGGAACTGACCTGGACTAGTTTCCCCACGCTGCCTCTCTCCATGGGCCATTCTCCTGTACTGGGGGGCTGTGTCCTCTACAGGCTAGTTGCCTTTCATGCCTGACTTACTCTGAGCTGCTGTACTCCTTTTCATGGCTCTTACCGCAACATTTCTTATTCTTGTTGTTCCTATTCAATATGTAGTCCTAGGCCTTATTTACCTATATGCTACTTCAACCTTGTTCTAAAGATACACTTACTAATTTTCTCATGGATTTTCTCTGCCACTTATCACCAGAGTAACTGTTTCAACGATATAATATTAGCCATGTTCTCAAAAGCCCATGAGGTGGCAAATGGATGTTAAGGCCCAAAACTGTCTGCTTGTTCCTCAGGTTCCTTAATACATATGCTTAATATCCATATTAAGCATATGTACTTTTTCAGAGTAACAGCACTCTGCAGCATTTTGTAGGTTCAAAGCACAGCTCCTATTGATTTCAGTAGTAGCTGCAAGTGCTCATCATTTCTGTATATCAGGCCTCAGTGTCTGACATTGGGTACACAGAAAATGAAGAGCTTGTGATGTGTGACTACCTGTGACATTTTTTAAAGTTCTTATGTGATCCTACTTGGTCACTTTGTGACAGGGGCAGCAATACAATCAGTGGGAGTCTTTACACCTACTCCACAGTGGGGTGGGAGGGCCTATAATTACGGCAGCTCTGAAGCCACTCTAGTTAAAGTACCCATAGCGTCTCATGTATTCAGCATCCCGTGCTTCAAAATGGCAGTGGGGGTACTTTAACTAAAGCTTGTTCAATGAGCTTTAGCACCATGGCCACTATTTTGAAGCATGGGGATACTGATTACATGAGACACGGAGGCTGCTGGAACATGCTAATTAGCATGCTCCAGCAAACTCGATTAACTGAGTCTGCTCCAACATGTGCTAATTAGGAAGCATCAGAGCAGGCATGGACCACATGTAGGTGTCCTAATTTTCCAGGATGGTAGTGAGCTGCCCTTAGCATAATACCACGATTGAGCTTCCTGATTTGGTGCGTATTATTTGTCTGTCCTACAGATGAAGAGTTTCACTCCTTATGCAGTCATAATTCATCCCTGGAACAGATCTGTACTGGGTAGGGGTCCGATGGAAAGACTGTGTGATTGCAACTGTTTTATAATGCCAACACACAAGATGGGCAGGCTAAGGTTTCACAGGAAAACTTCATTGCAAGTAACGTTTTCTGACTTGGGATCAGTAGCAGGCTCCTCTGCAGAGATCTGTGACATTTGAGCTAGTAAAATAGCCAACACAGTAGGGGGTTATGCTGCATGGTGATTAGTACTAGATGGAGCCAAGACATTTGGCCAGTGTGTTTTATCACTATTTGCTGAACAATGAGTCTCAAGATTCCTGACTTCCATTGCAGGGTGTGACAGAAAGCGTGCTCTGAGGAACACAAAACCTTTAGCCTTTATCTTCCTAACCCACTTTGGTCAAAGGGAGGTGAGTTATTTGGATGTCTTTAGAACTGCTGAAAAATCTTTTGACAGCTGTTTTGCCTCGTCCTCTGCTGGAACTATATACCCTACAGAATTCGTTGTATATTTTTTAAATTAGACATATTTTGACCAGTCTTATTGGACATGTAGGTCACAAGACACATGCCTATACCTTTATTGCTTGAGTGTTCTTGGAAGCATTTTAAAATATGCTTTGTATTAAAGTGCCTTCACTCTTTGCAGTTGTTCTGCCAGTGAGCTTTTTGCTTCAGCAATCATAGAAAACAAGCATGATAAGGAAGGGACTGCAGCCAGTACACATTCACTTAATGCAAGTATTTCTCAATGTGCGTGGGTTTGTGTTAGTGACTTATCAGCAACACAGGAAAAGGAAAATGTATTTTTAATGTGCCTTTTTGTTTGTTTTGGGCTTTTTTAACATGACATTTAGTCACTTCAGGATTTGACTTTTGTTTTTGCTTGCTAATGCTGAAGACTTTGGCTTCTAGGAAGTGTAATCTGCTTTGGAATCACCAAATTCAGATATTCTAGTTAAAGCTTGTGCTGCACTGCTCTCTTGTGGCCATTTAGTAAACCTGAACTTCTAACTGGAACCAGGTTATTCTCCAACGAAAGGTCATTTTATTTGTCCCACCCAAAAGTTTCACTTGTTTCTATAACAAGCCTATCTTCCCTATTTTTGTGTATAGTACAAAAATGCACTATAGCACTTTTTATTTAGTAGCAGTGAGCACAATAAGCTGTAGTCTGCTTCTAGCATTGCTGGGTGACTCTAGAGCCACTAAAAGTCACTGGACTGTCAGCAGTGAAGACTAGGTTCTTGGTGCAGAGAACTGGTGCAGTCACATTCACAAGCAAACACAAAATAGCCTTTCCTGCGATACATAAAACCCCATCCTATAATCCCCCTGGGTTTTCAATGTCTTTAAGAGATCTCAGTTAAGGTAGCAATTGTTGCCTTGCTGTTTGTCAGAAGCAGAGGGTGGGTTAGGATTGACCACCAGCTCATCCCAGAAATCTTAACTGTCCCTCATTTAAAAGGTGAGGCTTCCCTGAGAATGCCACATGGACAAATACCTGGAGAGAAAGTACAGATAGGAATCTGCTTAGAACCACAAAATATCCTTTGGATTAGAGAGAACTGGATGCAATTGCCTGTAAATCTTATGTTGTTCTTCAGTCCGCTAAGCACATCTATTACCATATTGATGATGAAAGGACAAGAATAAGCTAAATACTATATTGTACTGCACATGCACAACTATTTCAAGACACTCTCTCATCAGAAGAACTAACTTTCTGTCTTAGGTAAGGCGGAGGCTCAGGAGGAAAAGGATGGAAAGGTATACTGCAGGTTGCTTCAATCTGACACTCTTAGAATTGATTTTATGCCTCCTCATTCTGTCTACCTGAGCCCAATGACCTCCCAGGTGGGATCTTACCTTTCACTGCCTACGGACCAAGGAAGTGAGAGCAAAAAGTCACTCCTCTCTGGTCCTTTCCAAAGAAGTGGGAGAAATTCCTGCCCGGTTGAAGTCAATGGCAAAACTCCCACTGACATCAATAGTCAGGATTCCACCTTGCCTGTTTGCTTGCAGTTCTCTTAGCTTGCTTGGAAGGGAACAATTTTCTGTCTTTATTAATCAGTCTAATATGGCCAATGCAAAAAAGGAGACCTTCAGTCCTTTTAAAGACACAGGTATGCTCCACCCACAATACATGTATGTATTGAATAGATGTTGGGGGTGGGGAGGGAGAGGCAGAGGCAGAAGGTGATTTGGTGGCACATTACTATATAGCATGGTGATGTCACTGATGCTGCTTTCCTTCTTCTAGGGCTAGACACAGTTCTTTCTCAGTGCATTTTTATGAGAAATCTTCTAGCATTCCTGGTAATTCAAAGGAATGCTTTTCTCCATTTCCTAGATGTTCTAGGCAGTCTGGAGTCCAGTCAGGTCCACCGTGGTGGTGTTGTGCATGTCTAACTACAAATAGCAGTTCAAATATGCTCAAACTTACTAATCCATGACCTAGCACAATGTTACCCATTAGTCCTACTATGATGTCTATCTGACCTATACCGTGGGCAGTGAAAGCTGCAGTTTCAAAACCACTCTTGATAAGCAGGGGAGGCTAGAACCTGATTTTCCTGATTTCTGGGCCTCTAGACCTTAAACTACTGGGCTATAAAATCAAAGGGCTGCCCTCTCACCATTTATTTGCTGATGTCCTTTCTCTGTGGACTTAAGTGTTAAGGGCATGTTTGGACAATTCTGTTCTAAGTATGTGTTGAGCCATAGTGCAGATCTCAGAGCATGTCCAGAAGGATAGTGCAGGAATATTGCATCTTTGTAAAATCCAAACTGCAAAAAATTGCATTTATATAGCTACATAACTACCACTTAGGTGCCCCACCACACACCCAGGGCTCCCAGCAGTAAGTCCTGGTTCAGGGCTGGGAGGGTTCTCCTTGTTTCAGTAAGCATTGTGACAACTAGGGATGTCCCACCTGGGTGTAGGGATGGGGGTGCTGAAGGAGGTGCAGATTTGGTCAGGATGATTGGGCTTTCCCACCTGGGACTAGGTTTGGAACTGCTGCAGCAGCCTACGCTTAGGGTTAGTGTTAAAGAATAGGCAAAGTTTTGGGCTGTCCTAATTGGGGCTGGTAGATTTTCTGTGATGTTTAGGGGCATCCAGGCTCGTGGTAAGAGGCATGGAGTCTAAGGCCACACACCCCAGCTTGAACCTGGCAAGGCTAGCAGTGTAAGGGTCAGACTCAGAGCTAGGATGTCCTTTCAGAGCACAATGTCCTTTCCTCTCATGGACATTGTGGCAGATAGGGATTTCCTGGCTAGGTTTAGGGATGGGGCTCTGAGGGCTCTAAGCTATTTCTTGTGGTTGGGTTGCTTTGGTTCCTTGCCTGGGAGTAGGTTTGGGCTTCTGGGGCAGCTTGAGTTAGGGTTACACTTAGGGAATGGGCAAGGTTTTGGGTTATCTTTCTGTTTGGGACTTGTAGGTTTCCTGAAGCAATGTTTAGGGCAGTGTTGGGTGGTCTGGGCTTATGGCAAGCAGGATGGATGCTGTGGTCCCTTACCTTGGTTTTGAAGCCAAGGCGAGATAGGATTCAGGAACATCTTGACCATCATGTCCTTCCCGTCCTGCACCTTTTCATGGGGGTATTTTTTCTGTTCCCTGACTACACAGCCATGCATAATCACTGAGCATTATGCATTTTCATATACCTGAAAAACTCAGTTAGCTTATACACAGCTTACAGGTCTGAGCTGAACCTGTAGAACTGCAAGAAGGAAAAAAAGATCTTGATGTTTGGCCATTTGCCAGCATGAGTCATGACTGATGGTTGCAGGTCTGTTGCCACGCTGCTGCACTGCAAGTCCTGCTGCCTGCCCCTAGGACTGGTTAGTTAGCTGATGCAGGCTGGGGAGCTGGAGGACTTATGGGACCATGGCCTGTGAGGGACGCTGTGATACTGGTGACTCATGCACAGAGTAGTTAGGATGCTATCAGACTGCAGATACAGTGTATGTACAACATAATGCAGGGACTCCTACTCAACCCTCATGGCCTCCAGCAGTGCATCCAAAGCCTGCGAGGTGGAAGTCACTGCATCAAGGATATCTGTGGAGCTCCCCTGGGCCACATTCTTAGCACAGTGCCTTCATGCAATGCCTAACCCAGGCCGCACATCAGTGCTGGTACAGCTCCATCCTCTTCCCTGCAACTCTGAAGACTCAGTGGCTTAGGTACTGGTGGACATCTCACTGCTCAGTGCTCATGATAGACTGGTGGGCAGGGGACCAAGCCAATGACCCTCCTCCTTAGTGCTACGCCTTGAGCCTTATCTCAAGTTCTGGTCATGCAGCCAGGTTGAACAAGGAGGGACTTACTGGCTTATTCAGCCATGACCTGAGTGCACTGGCTGAATGACATGTCAAGCAGGTGATTATCATAATGTTCACTCAACTGAAGGGGAATTGAGAGAGGCCCAGTGTATAACAGGGGCACAATCCCCATTATGGACATACCTCCATAAAACAGTAAAGCACCTTAGTTGTCCAGGTCAGTTGAGCTGGCCACTAACTCTCACACCCACAGTGGAAGAGCATGCAGACATGGAGCTTGAAGAATGAATGGGAGGTTCCCTGCTCAGAACTTGCACATGAAACCTGGGAGCATTTCTCTGCCCTTCCCACCACCTCCCTGTCTGTTCTCTATCACTTCTTGTAGTAGTGGGAAAAATGAGGCACAGCTTTGGGGTTTCCTCCAAAGATGTCCCTCATCCCACCTCCCCACCACCCATGGTAGGGGTGTGCTGCATATAGAAATATACAAGGAGGGGAATAGGCAGGGCAAAGAATCTGCAACTTGCTTTGCACTGGATGGGACCTTCACAGTGGGCAATAAATAGCTGGGCAAGGCCACCTGTGACCTGTTATTTCTGGGCACTAGAGTTCTGCCCTCATGCCAGAGCAACCAGGGTGAGCATAGAAACAGAGCACTATGGGAGGCCTGGAGGATTTCCTGGGCCACTTGTCATGGGATGCTGTGCTGTGCCAACTCTTCAGACATCCTTTGTGAAGTTTTTTGGGGGGAAAGCAGTAGCACGTCTTTTACAGAACACTTCAGCCAGGTTTGTCCCAGGCCAGTGGCCACATACAGCTGTACGCTTGCAGTTGGCTTCAGGACAAAAACAAATGAACAACAAATGTGATGTTGGTGCATACCCTCTACTCTTTTTCTGTGGCCCAATCTAGCCACAACAATCTCTTGGGATCAGGATAATAAAGATGATAATAGCTAGCGTTTACCCATTTCAGGGCATCCATTTTTCCTGCATCCGTGTCAAACTACTGACTGCCAAAAGTGGCGATGGGTGGATAGTGCCTCACTTTTCATCCACCATTCAGGCCTGACTGTTAGCACACTGATTTTCATCTATTTATTTCTGGTCCCAGGCTCTTCTTGTTTACCAGACAGCATCTTAACACAGTTTTTGGGTGGACGGATTCATTTGTGCTGCCATATTTAAAAGTGGGACTTTCACTTTTGAAGTATAGTTCTTTAAGCTACAAACTGTTGGAGGGAGGGTCTCGGAGCAGGGCACGCTGAGTAATGAAACCAATCTTCCTTGGTAAGCCACAGTATTAAGATTAATGTCACAACTTAGCATGTGTGAATCTCAGACCTTACCAAGACCGTTGGATAAGGAGTGTTAGGTCTGTCTGAGCATTTGCTCATTCATCTTCTGTGTGAACAATGCATGCTGTTTATGAACTCGATTGTGTTTCGTGTGCTTGTTCATTGGATTTCTAGCTGTCTGTCAGTATTTGTTATTTGCAATTTACACTGAATAGTTACTTTACCACCTTATATTGGTTTTGTTCTCTAGCTACATACATGAGTGGTGTTCCGTGAACAAAAAAGGTTTCTGAAGAAATTGTTGGGGTTTGCTCATGGGGCGATAAATGATAGATCATTTTAAGAAAAAGAAGAGGTGTTGTTAAGGGGGTAGGATAGAGTTTCTTTCCTGTCTTGTTTTGCAAAAGGAAGAACATTATGAAAACCACATTTTGAAGCAGCTGGGTTCCTTCCTGAGCATGTGAGTGAGAACAAAAACAGATTGTTTTAAGCTACTGTATATGATAGCTATTACATTCAAACTTCTGTCATCATAGTCACACTAATGAATTGTTTGTGTGTGAATGTCTGGATTTGTCATATTTGCAAGGTGGCATCTGCATTATTTTTTCAGCTCGTTTATTTGCTTAAATCATTTAAGCTAGTTAGGGTGATTCAGAAAGTTGCTTCAGCTGCAATATAATATATATATGAGAGAGAGAGTGTATGTACTAATTCCTAGGTCTGTGAAACTTGGTGTGTGTTAAATACTGTATCTCCTTACTGGCGAAGTGTATTAAATGAATTTGTCAGGCTATCCCTACTTCACAAAGAACAGCCAGCTGGTGAACACAAAGGGCGTCACTGTCAGTGTGACTAGGAGGAATATAACTTAAACCTACACTTGACGTGCATTAGCAGGGAAATAGATTTTGGCCTAAAGCATTCAAAGACATCTGAATAAAAAAGTATGTTTATCTCAAATAGTGGCCTAGAAAAAGCACAGAAATGGGTTGGGTGCCTATTGGAGTGTGCGTTCACCACACAAACAAAACTTGACAGCAATACTCTGTAAAATGAATTGGCAAGAAATAAAATCTTTCTTCCAACTATTAGAAGTTGGCTTACTTTTTAGTGCTGGATGGAAGACTTCTCTTCAGAAATATTTCCAAAATCTTGCCAATATTCTCGTAAACTTCTGAGGGTTGTTTGATTTTTGTTGTTGTTTGTGTTCTGCTTGTTTTCTAACTGGAAAAAAACTCAGATCATAATGGGATCATAGGAGAGTAGGGTGGAAGGGACCTGATGAGGTCCTCTAGTCCAGCTCCCTACTCAAGGCAGAATTGTCTCCAAACCATCCCCACCAAGTGTCTGTCTAACCTGCTCTTGAAAACTTCCAGGGATGGAGATTGCACAATTTCTCTAGCTAGCCTGTTCCAATGCTTGACTGCCCTCATCACCAGAAAGTTCTTTCTAATCTCCAGCCTAAATTGCCTCTGCTGCAGTTTGAGGCCATTGCTTCAAGTCTTGTCGCCTAAGGCAACAGAGGATCGTCTAATCTCCATCTTCTGTATAATCACCCATCAGGTATTTGAAGAATGTTATTAAATTTCCCCTCAGTTGTTTCTTCTCCAGACTAAATAACCCTAGTTCTTTCAGGCGTTCCTCATGAGTCATGTTTCCTAGTCCCTTATCATTTGTGTTGCTCTCTGCTGGACTTTTTCTAAACTGTCCACATCCTTCGTGAAGTGTGGGGCCTGAAACTGTACGCAGCACTTCAGGTGAGGCTTTATCAGTGCTGAAGAATCACTTTTTGCCAGTGATGTTCTTGTTAATTTAATGCTCTTGGGGGGGGGGGGGGGGGGGTTGCAACAAGAGCACACCACTGGCTCATATTCAGCTTATGGCCTACTGTAACCAGGGGCAGATCCAGAGGAGGAACAGTGGCATAGCTGAACCCCTCTTCTGGACCATGCCGCAGAAGCAGCATAACCAAAGAAGGTAAGGATTCCCTGACCACTTTCCCCTATGTGGTCAAAAGTATGTCCCCTCCCCCCAGCCCAATTTTCTTCCCTCCCATTCCCACTTTTCCAGGCTGCCTCTCCCCCTGGAGCTTTTGTGTGTGTGTGTGTGTGTGTGTGTATTAGCCAATCCCCATCAGGAATGGCAGGGGGGGAAGGGGAGGAGTGTGTGGGAATGGAGCCCCCCCCGTCCAGGCCCACTCCCTCTTTACCTCCTGCTGCTTGGGATTTGGGCCTGCTCCCCCACGCCCCGCCTGGGCCTGATGTGGGGGAGGACCAGGCCCAAGGGTGGGGAGAAGCGGACTTGGAACCACGGGGGTCAGGGGGTGAGGTGGGGGAAGAATGGGCCCAGGCCCAAGGGAGGGAGGAGGCCTGAGCCCCAGCAGGAGCCCCCCCGCCACAGCTATGGGGGGAAGCAGGGAGCCCAGCCTGACGTGGCAGCAGCTTGGGGAGGAGAGGGGCAGATGTCCAATCCCCATCAGGAATGGCAGGGGGGGAAGGGGAGGAGTGTGTGGGAATGGAGCCCCCCCCGTCCAGGCCCACTCCCTCTTTACCTCCTGCTGCTTGGGATTTGGGCCTGCTCCCCCACGCCCCGCCTGGGCCTGATGTGGGGGAGGACCAGGCCCAAGGGTGGGGAGAAGCGGACTTGGGACCACGGGGGTCAGGGGGTGAGGTGGGGGAAGAATGGGCCCAGGCCCAAGGGAGGGAGGAGGCCTGAGCCCCAGCAGGAGCCGGCCCGCCACAGCTATGGGGGGAAGCAGGGAGCCCAGCCTGACGTGGCAGCAGCTTGGGGAGGAGGGGGGCAGATGGCCCGCCATGACATCTGCTGCCTCCCCTGTCATCTGCAAATAGTAAGGGGCGGGGGCAAGGCCAGCTCTGGTAGCCTGCCCCCACCCACTACATTATTGCCACCTGCAGGCAGCAGGGCAGGGGGGGTGAGGCCAGCACTGCTGCAGCGGGACAGAAGCAACCCTGGGACAGCACAGACAGCAGCAGAGGCAGGCACAGCAGCAGGAAATAGGTGGGGAGGAGAGGAGCTGCTGAGCATGGAGGGGTAGGGGGATGAAATTCTTACCTGTCTTGGGACTTGAATCCCTGGCTGCTTTCCCTGCAGCATGGTCTTTCCACCCTGGTGAGAGGGGGAAGGGATGGAGGCAGCAGGGAACAGGGTGTGCAGCCAATCCTGTAGGACCAGTCACTGCTACTGCACCCCTTTTGAGAAATACGGGATCCATTTCTGACTGTAACCCTAGGTCCTTCTCTGCAGTACTGCAGCCTAGCCAATCATTCCCCAGTGAAAGTTTTTTGTTTTCTTCTTTTTTGTGGGGGGGAGGTGGTAATTATTCAACAGATTTATGGTCTAAATCTTTGGTTAGCAGAAGCACCAATAGCAGCTTCACCATTAAGACCTGAGCTTTTGTATTGGTTTGTTCTGTTCCCTGCCCCACTTCCACTTAAAACAGAGAGATTCAACTGCTTTGTCTCTGAAATGTACAGCATCAGAAAGGTATTTAACTAGTAGCAAAGTAGTTACCTGAGATGCACCTCCTGGATTCTTCAAAGAAACATACAAGTCAAGTCTTGATTCTTCTTCCCTTGTGGCCAGTGTGCACTCTGGTGCATGGGCCAGAAACTCCAATGGAAGAACAGAACAACTCCAGATTTACACCATGGCATTTGAAAGCAGAATTAGGTGTACTGTAGACCCCAAAAGGTCAAATTCTGCATTAAACTTGCCTTACGTTGTCAGTGGTTAGAAAGGATATAAATCAGGGAAGAGTTTTGTCCTATATGTTTCAGGTTAAGTAACCTGGATTAACAGTTTCCATACTTCCAGGTGTAAAGTGATGGGTACTAAGAAACATAATCTGGCCCATGTTTTGTCTGTAGTAGGCACAAATAATTGAAGGGTAAATGTTGCCCTTGGTGCCCAAACACATCAATACAATCCAATGTTCATTACTAAAAAGCCATCATTACCATTACTATTATGCTACCTATCAGATCCTTATACTATGATGTGATAACTGGAAATACATGTTAGTCCTTAATGTTGAGCCCTACATCCTAAAGGTAACCTTGAGGGGTATGTGCTTATATTGGAATCTTGACACTTTATGTAAAAGTAATTCAGTGTTGAGGATGTGGGACCATTGGGACATTGAAGTTAGGACAGACATTCTTCCCTAACACATTGCTAGTAAAAGAGAACATGCCATTATTGCTACATTTAACACTTGTACATTTTATTTAATTAAATCAGCCATTGTACACATTGCAGCTATGTATTGTTAGTGTTTGTATTTTTTTTAAATCTTTAACTAATACATGCCCTCATAGATATATTCAGTGTTATCACCATGGGAACAAGATGCTGATTCATCAACGTAAAATTCACTTCTTCTCACAGTATTCAAGTTCTTTGATAACACAGCAAAAATTCAAAATAAAAAAGGTGAATAACCATTATGTTGTTACACAGAACATCATCTGCACCGCAAGTAACACAACAGAAATGCATTTCTTTAGCGCCCCCGTTCTTGAAGGTCATCTGGTGATGTCCTTGACACTAAGAAAGCCATGGTGTATCTTGAAATATTTCATCATGGGTCTCTTTCATTTTGGCTGCCAAAAAATGCTCGTTTCCTGTTTGAATGCCAAAAACAGTTAGCACAGTGCCTTGTTTTGCCTGCAGGAAATCGAACCTCCCATGATATTTTGCTTTTTTGGCTTCATTACTTTAATGAGGAAGTGCCCTTGTTTTGTGGTGGGTTTTTTGTTTTGACTTTCTGAGCACTGAGTGAGTCACTTTTTTTTTCCCCACAGAAGAGTAAAATGCCTGATACGTTTGGAAAAATTTCACTCACCCCATGGAGGCCTCAAATCATTCGTCTCCTTTTTGAATATACTTTTCCTTTATCAAATAACTAAATTGTATCTTTATATGTATATATATATTATATGTTAAAATACTACAGAGCTCCAACCACTAGTAGAATAAGGTATAGGGCACAAAATATTTCAATCTTTTATATTCCCTTCTTTGAAAATAAAAGTGCAGAAATGCTATTATGATTTTCAGAGGGTTTGTTTAGAAATATATAAACAAAGAAAATATTAACAAAAATTGCAAGGATTCTGCTCTAGTGAGCAAAATTAAAATAACCAAACAAACAACTTAATTTGAAGGTAAAAACTGCTCGCTCAGTGCTAAGAGGGCTAACACGTCATTGACATGATTAGAAGAGGGTTTGGTTTTGAGTTTTCAAATGCCACATGCATGTATCAGATAAGAGACAATCTTGATAAATCATGGTGAATTACTTAATCTCTTTGTATAGTGGAAAGTCTTTCTCCCATAGTTATCTACAGTGCAGTGGCCAGCAGGAAGTACCACCAATAAGACAATGTGGTTTGCTAAAGCAGTGATGAAAACAGGAAACTACTGTAGTTATAGCTGTTTAAAACACCCTGCCACATGTCCAGATCTAAAAGATTTTAATACCATATGCAAATGTGCCATAGATATAGCTGCTAGCAAGTTGTTTACCTAATTTTTTTTTTCTTCTGGAAATCCTTAAGTGGCTGTCCAAGAGTCTTAAAAGTATTGATGGCAACAGTCAGCTGTAATTTCATGGGAACAGCTGCATTTTAAGGGTAACAATCTGACTCTTAGAGCCTTTAATTATGATAGATCACTAAACTGGAAGTCCTCTGGATGCAGTAGATCTGCAGTGCTTCCTCTCCAGTGGGTCTGTGTATTCAGTAGATTGTGTTAGCAATATTTTTAATAATCGCTGTTCATCAGTTTTGATAGACCTTGTAATCCACAAAGCTATTTCTAGTCGTAGGCAGTGAGTTTTCTTTCTTCTTTTTTTTGCAGTCTTATAAGTCCAAGCACTTTAGCTACGTACAGTTTACACATTAATATCCCTTCTTATGATGCATGTACATAGTCACTTGAAGAGGCCTGTGGATGAAGCTGGCTTGACAAATGCGTTTTCATGGAGCTAGTGCAGAAGCAAAGGAAGAGCAAAAAGTGGCAAAGTTGACAAGTTCTTAATACAGCACAAAGACGGAGGCTTAGTGGATAAATCATCCTGAACGAAGGATGCTATCTTTGGTCACAAATTAGCTTTCGGGTTTAAAAAAAAGGAAAAGAAAAAGAAATAAACAAACTGAATTCACTGCATATGCCCAAGGAGAAATGTCAGTGTCTTCCAGTGATTATGTAAGTTACAGAGTCTACATCTATAGAAGATTGTGAATGCTGCACACTAGATGGATGGATGTGTGTTCTATTGTGGAGATGTGGTGGCTTCTTGTTTAGCCTCTTGCTTCCAGTTCTCTTTGCAAAAATGTCGAAGAAGTTGCTGCAGGTCATGCTGGAGGTCATCCTGTGGTAGTGCTTCTGGTACATCCTCCAGCTGTTCCACATGAACGTGTTTTCCATACTGGTCCTTCACCACAGTCCTCTTCTGTGTGCTGGCTTTATTCATTGTTGTCCTAAAGAGAAATTGTCAGTAGAGAATAAATGTGGATTTCCCCCTCTCCTCCTTGCCTCTGCCACTCCGCTTACCTGAGCTGTACTCTCCTACAATTTTAGAATTTTAAAATTTCTCTTCCCTGAATTGCATTAAATAGCCCAATACCTTTTTTGGGGGGACTAATGGACTGATAAGGCTCTGGGACTGTAGATTACATGAGAAGATCTGTAGCTATCAACAATCTAACCCAAACGCTGAACTCACACAGTCCAAACACATTCTGAATCAAAGCTTAAATGGATGACATACCCAAACCAGATTTCCTGTTTTAACTAGCTTTTCACAATACAAACCAATAGGAGCTCTTGGATTTTTGTCACAATAATCATGCCAAGCAACTTTATATGACAGTGAAATACATACTCTATTCTATGGGCATGCTATCTAATGAAGGCCATTGCATTTGTTAGGTTCTCCTTCAAAACACAGAGCACTTTTATACTTGCTCCAGGGGTGGGGGATGGTGCTTTAATTAGAGCAACTCCGAGAGCTACTCTAATTAAAGCACCACCGCATCTCATGTATCAGCATCCCAGAGCTTAAAAATGGTGATGGAGATGCTTGAACTAAAGCTCACCAACTGAGCTTTATTTCAAGTTCCCCCACTGCCATTTTTAACCATGGGGACACTGATGCATGGGATGCAGGAGGTTGCTGGAGCGTGGTAATTGCCACACTCCAGCAGACTTGATTAACTGAGCCTGCTCCGACGCGCTGTAATTACAGCACGTCAGAGCAGCCTCCGTGATCGAGTACAGGCACCCCTAGTGCCATCAGTTTGGTTAGTTACAGAACACCCCCCTTCTCGCCACTGTGCTATTTGATTCTGTATTTACCATTATCATTTCATTAGTCATTCAATTGCATTAATTTAATGTTACACGTCTTGTTTAAAAGTCATTCTAAATTTCTCCCCATTTCTTCCCCTTTCCAACTCTCTTGAAAGTGTTTTGATCTCCTGAAAGCATTTCAAAACCTCACTCATAATCTTGAACAATTTCAAATGTTATAAAGACTGGCAATTGAAGCAACATGTAGTATTTGAAACTTACTTATTTTGACCTAATAAAAAATATATCCCTTTAAATTGATGCCCAGTGACTTGAAATATTGATCAAACAGTACTTTTTTTTTGTTTTTTTTGTTTGCGTGCGCTGCATCCATAGCTTAGTGCTTGAACACTTTGTATTTGTTAATAGTGCTTGCAAAGAAGAGAAAACACGTGTACGGTCAAAAGCATGCAGATATATATCTGAGATTTCAGTTGGGTATGGGAATATCCTAGTTAACACTCCGTGGTTCTCCTGTCAGCATCCATCTGCATTTATTAATATCACCATCCTATAGAAATGCTTTTAACTGATATGCAACAAACTATTTTCACTATTTACCAGTGTTTCAGCTTTGCAGTGACTAGCTAGAGGACAAAACAAATGACATCCTTATTTCTTCTGCATTTCTCTAAACCAGTGGTCTCCAAACTTTTTGGGTAGGAGATCACTTTTGTAATTAAAAAGCAACCCAAGATCTACCATCATGCCTGCTCCCCCCCTGCCCCCCGCAGGTCAGTCTGTGGGGTGGGAAGGGGGGGGGGGGGCAGATCAAGGCAGAGGGACAAAAAATTATTTGGGGGCACGTATCCCCAGCAGGTAAGACTGTGGGGGAAGGGGCAAGGGGAAAGGAAAGGGTTGTGGGGGGTGAGGGAGACAGATCAAGACCCCAGCAGTGAGGGAGGGCACAGGGCACAGGCAGGAGCAGGGGATGGGGGGAGTCAGGTCCTGGCCGATCCAGGTGGTGGGACAAGCAGATGCCCAGGGACAAGTGTGATTGCAGGCTAACCTTTGTGCCCCAAGCCCTGCTGCAGCTGGCCTGGGTGTGGCCTGATGCCATGTGCACCCGCCACCGGGCATGCAGGGGACAAGGCTCAACCCAGCAGTGGGATGCATGTGGCATTAAGCTGCTCCTGGGCCAGCTGCAGTGGGGCTTGGGGCATAAAGCCCAGCCCACAATGGCAGCCACCTCTGCTGCGCACAGATGGGGGGGGGGGGGGGGACATGTGCCCCACGGGGCCTCTACTGGGGTACGCACAATGGCAGAAGCCCCCCATGTCCCTGGATGAGTCGCCTGGGCTCAACCTTCCCACCACGTGCCCGGCTGAGACCCCACTCACCTTACTCCTGCTCCTGCCTCTGCTGAACTCTGTCCCTCACTGCGGTGGCCTCTATCTGACCCCCGCCCCTTCCCTCCCTCACGGACTGACCTGCTGGGTGGGGGGAGGCGCATATACACATGCACGCACATGCTCAGCCCCCCCTAGCCTGAGATTGACCAGTTGGTGACCACTGCTCTAAACACAACAGCCTTGCTGTTCTTCCTCTTACACATGATGAGGCAGAGGCATGTTTGCACAGGACTTCTGTGTAACTTCAGATGAGTCTGAACCTTTTTCATTGTTGTTAATCTACATGATTTCATCCTGTGCTTTTTTTTTTTTCCAGGTGATGTTCATCCCCAGTTGTATCTCTATCATATATTCTTTCCAAACAAATTATGTGCATTCATGGGGTTAAATTCAGAGGCACTATAAGGGCAAAAAGATCCTGACCTTAGATGGTGAAATTAGTCTTCTGTTCTAAATAGACAGGAATGTATAAGGTCCCTAAGGAAAAAGGCATCCCCTAGGCCTGGTTTTTACTTTGCTTTCCACTCAGACATAAGTATTATACTCCACTCTTCAACACTGGTTTAAAATAGTCACAAGGAGACTGTATATGCAGCCTTTCCTGTTGTGCTTTTCATTATATTCCTGGACAGAGCTTCCAGTCAGAAATTCAGAGCCAGCTCCAAGTTTTGGTTGGTAGAAAGCACATTCCTGGTGGATCCTGGCTACAATATCATTCTAACACTTCTGAGTGACGTTCTATCCATAATGGTCCAAGAGTTATGCAAGAGGCAAAAGTGTTTTGAGGTAGTATCTTTTCTTGGACTAACTCACTGGTTGGAATAAAATTAGACAAGCTTTTGAATGCAAGGCATTCTTCATTGGGTCTGAGGGGAAAAACAAGGACAGCAATAGTTAATGGTCAAATGGTTAAAAATAGTTAATGGTTAAAAGCAGGGGGTGCCTATACACAAGTGTGGAGGCTGTAGTTAATTGAGTCTGCTGGAGCATGGTAAATACCACACTCCAGCAGCCTCCCATGTCTCATGTATCAGTGTCCCTGCACTTCAAAATGACAGCAGGGGTGCTTGAAATAAAGCGCTTAAGAACCTTGATACGCGAGATGCTGCAACACTTTAATTAGAGCAGCTCTTGGAGCTGCTCTCATTAAAGAGCTCCCCCTGACCCCTGGACCACATGCACACAGTGCCCAGAGCTGTCAGTTTAGAGGAGGAGGGGAAAGGGGAGGAGTCCCAGAGAAGTAGACAAACAATCAGCAGAAGAAAAGAAGCTTGATTATTAGTAGATCAAGACCTATAAAAAGGGAGGATATAATAATAACAATAATAGTAACAATAATAACAACTTTCACAATAATAAAGACCCTTCTTCTCTTTGGTATGTCTTTATCTTCCAGTAATCAAGCTTGACTTCTGTTACTGTTTGTCAACAGGGAATTTCTCTCCCCCACCTCCCACAACCTATCAGCCCTAGTCTCTGCTCTTAACAGTCAACTATCACTGGCCTTGCTTCCCTCCTCAGACTCAATGAAGAATGCACTGCATTCAAAAGCATGTCTAACTTTATTAGTTTCACTTTAATGCAACCAGTGAGTTGATACAATAACAGATATCACCCCCCCAAATCCTTGCCTCTTGCATATGTTAAAAGAAAGAAAAAGAAATACACACTTGACTTAAGTGCTGGTTTCAATTTCAAATAAATCTAAGCAGGATAAACTCTAGTACTTTGCTGCTGCTGAAAGGTCCTCCCCTGCCTTTACTGCATGATATAGTAGCAACACTAATGTTCATGATGAACTTCAATTCTCACTTACATGCGTGTTGTATTGTACATGCATATACTAGTACTCAAATGGTGAAAAAACACATGCAAGACAATTGTATACTAACCTTGATTATTTTGTTAGCTCTAACAATCCATTGCATCTCCCTCATGCCTCTGCTGTAAAACCAATCTAGTATTATGTCTTGTCCCAACACCAGTGAATGAGTCTTTCAATATATCTAAGTGGAGAGCTTTCTAGTGTTTGAATTTTCCTTAATTTTCACTCTGTTAGCTTACATAACTTCGTATTTTTGCACATAAAGCTTTAGGTCCTGCCAAAGGGCCATAATTTAGATTTCAGAAATCATTTCACTTGCATACATTTTTGGTGTTAGTTTGTTAATCCTTTTCAACCAAAACTTCACTGCCATGCCAACTCAAACCTTTTAATAACTGATCCATCCTCTTTCAAGATCTCTTTCTCTACTAAAGTAGGGAGCTGGATTTTTGTCTGGTTACCTGCATAACTCAACGCCTACAGTGAAACACAAAACAAAATCCTACAATAACTGTACTGCATATTTAAATATTTTCAAGTTAGTGATAGTAAAGCTGAAAAAAAAAATTAAGAAGTCAAGGAGGAAACAGGCACGAATCACAGTTCAGCACCTCACTGCCCCTTATGCCCTTGAAAAATCTTCTCTAAAATATAAATCCCCACTGAAGAATACTTTCAGTTCCAGTATGGAAAGCAATATGGTTCAGTACTATTTCCTTTGACTACCTAGCTGCATTGATATCCATCTACAACAGCTACTACAGCAACCCTCTTTCCTGCAACAGAAAGACTTGAGGCATCTACATCTTTCAGGGCAATTTTCTACTCTTTCTGCCCCGCATCTTCCTTTCTTCTAGAATGCCCACCTCCTCCCAGTATTAGCACATAGGTAAGACTAGCTGTTCAAACCCTTGACTGTGCTGAAAGGAAAAAAATACAAGAACTGAAAGCATCTCACTGCAGTACCACCTTTTTTTTTCTTTTTTTTGGATTTTTGCTGCTAATTAATAAGGTTTTCCTACTAGCTATACATGAATTTGTTTGGGTTATTTTTCTCCTACCTTCTGTAATGTCATTACCTGAATTAAACTTTGTTGTTTTCTAAGCTAATTCTTTGGACTGACACTGCTTCCCTCTTAAGCTATGTAAAGTCTATCATTTAATGCACTGGGAGTTGGGTCAGCTTCTTGGGACTACATTTATAAGGGTGATTTAGGTGCCAGCATTTTGGCACCTGGATTATTCACAAAAAATCCTTGCTCAGCTCTTGCCTAACTTTATAGCTATACATTTCTGCCACTAGACAGGCTCATAACTACATATATAGTCACAGCACTGAGCTGTTCAGCATCTCTTTCTATCCACAAAATCGAGTCTGATAGGCACCCCTATACCTGACACACTGCATCACCATCAGAAGGAACTAGTAGTTTCCTTATATCTAAAAATCTGGTGATTAGAATATCATTGCCTTGGAGTGGGGAAGCCTGGGATCAATTCCTTCTTTTGCCTGATGTGGACACAGATCTCCCACCCACATATAATGTATATTAGTGAGTTACAGAGCGTTCTGAGACAGTCTCTCTCATTCTATTCAAAGCTAGTCTCTTTTGCACAAATAATTAAATATTCAATGGGACAGAGAGTGATTCTAGCCCAGTGATTTAAATCATTTCTGGGGAAAATCCAGGTCCATCCTTCCTCTAATGAATATTTACCACTGCAGGTTTGGGACCAACTGGCTAAGCAGCAGCTCTACAGAAAAGGATCTGGGGGTTACAGTGGACAATTAACTGGATATGAGTCAGCAGTGTGCTCTTGTTGCCAAGAAAGCTAACAGCATACTGGGATGCATTAGTAGAAGCATTGCCAGCAGATTGAGGGAAATAATTATTCCCCTCTATTTTGTACTGGTGAGGTCACATCTGGAGTACTGTGTCCAGTTTTGGGCCCCAAACTGTAGAAAGGATGTGGACAAATTGGAGAGAGTTCAGCAGAGAGCAACAACAATGGGTAGGGGGCTGGGGCACATGACTTCTGTTCCAGTGTTTCACCTCCCTCCTAGTGAGAAAATTCTTTCTAATACGCAGCCTAAACCTTCCTTTCCGCAACTTGAGACCATTGCTCCTTGTTCTGTCATTTGTCACTACTGAGAACAGTCTAGCTCCATTCTCTTGGGCACCCCCTTCAGGTAGTTAAAAGCTGCTATCAAATCCCCTCAGCCTCTCCTCAGAAGTCGTATTTAGGCAGGTTACCTAGAGAGCTGGTGGAATCTCCATCCTTGGAGGTTTTTAAGGCCCAGCTTGACAAAGCCCTGGCTGGGGTAATCTAGTTGGGGATGGTCCTGCTTTGAGCAAGGGGTAGGACTAGATGCCCTCCTGAGGTCCCTTCCTACCCTAATTATCTATGATTCTGATTTATACTAAAAGGAACAACACCATCAAGAATGACATATATGAATGTCCTATATGTCAGTGTTTACAGTCTCTGAGTTCAAATCTTGCTTCAGACTAGACAGAGGATAGTGGAGAGAAGAAAATGTTGAGTGAACTAGATATATTTAATATGGTACAAAGGAGATTAAGGGGGACATGATAACCCCTTCCAAATATTTCTTACTGCCATCAAGGAAAAGGACTTGTTTTCTTATGCTGCAGATGGCAGGATACAACACAATGATTTTAAATAGCAAGCAAAAAGATTTTAGCTTTAGGAGTGGAGAGGGAGTGGGGAAATGAACCTTCCTCACTGAGAGAACAGTGGGATGATGAAAAGAACTGCCGAGGAAGTTACAGGATTTCCTTGACTGGAGATTTTCAAGGAGACCCTGGATAGGCATTTATCTGGGATAGTTCAGTAGTGCATCTTGCATTTGTGCAAAGGCTTGGCCTAGATGATCCCTGAGGTCTCTTTCAGTCCTATGATTCTATGGTTCTGAATCTGTATCATAATGGGCAAAGCAAAACGTGTGCCTGTGCTTGTATTGTATTGTATTGTATTGTAAGATACAATTCTCCTCTTTTCCTTTGCCTTAATGAAAGAGCTCTGATTCTCAGGCTTTGTGAGTTTGCACCCCATCACAACAGGGTCAGCTGTTTTCCCCTCCCTAATACTTCAGACTCCACCACTGATATCCCTCAGCTATGGGAATTGGGGGCAATCAGTGGCTGAGATTCACACATGCTCCCCCTAGGAACATTGCATGCCATCTCAGGGGCAGAAACACTGCCGTAGGGCGTGTCTAAATTGACTGCAGTGATGCTAAGGAGCACTGCTGCAAGAATGTGTTCTGTCCTTGATTGCCAAATGTTGGAAAATGTAAGGCAGCTGGTGACAGTGCCTGGTTACAGTGGTGCTGACTGCATGTCACACAGCAGCTATACTTTGGAGGGGGGTGGGACAGGGAGGCAGTGTGCACAAAGAGGAAATTAATGGTATAGAGTAGGGTGGTAAAAGTTTTGGCCCGAGGCAGAGTTGCCAAGTGGCACTTAAGCATTGCTTTCTGGCTTATATGAATCCCATTCTTTAGGGGTCTAGTACTTTGCATGCATTTCAGTAGCAGCAAGGATGCATATAATTTGGCCTGAACTTTGTACTACATAAACCCCAAGGAAATTGATATTTGATCTTTGTTTCCCATGTTTCCAGCCTCCTAATAACAATCCATATTTCTGTACTGGTACACACTGGGTTTTTATGTTACAATTTCTCCAGTGGCTGTTCTGGACTTGTGACAAAATAAATGGAGGAAGGGAAATTCCTTGCTATTTTTTACAGGACAGTTTCTGTGATCCCATAATGATTTTTGCCTGACACCTTCTCTCTGGGCTGTAACAAATAAACAAAAAAACCCAACCAACCTAACCAAAACTCTACTGTTGCTTCCCAATAGTTACTGAGCAGACAATGGCAATGGGTAGGGTGAGGAGTTTGCAGTCCATATGGAAACAAGTAGTATTCCTCCCTATCAAGGATAAAGGAGAGAAATCTACATCAGTGTTGGTTCTTTCCTTTTACTCTTTCACAGAATGAAGCGTCTGAAAGCAGCAAACTCTGTTGGTGCATTTTCAGATTTATCTGCTCAAAAGTACTTTCAGATTTATTTCAACCCCTCTGTATTTTCAATTTGCCATGAAACTCAACACTGGACCTCAGGGGAGCCTTACAAACAGAATCTAGTATTACTGTGAGGCGGGAACCAAAAATCCGTGACTATAATATGTAAATAAAAGGAAGGACCCCTGGAAAATCTTTTTTCTGCTTATACAAATCAGACAGGCTAATTGATTATACGGAGACAGATCACAAAACATTAGGAATGTATGGGGGCAAAAGGATTGTAAAATTGGCCCTAACACATTGTAATGCTGTCATTCTTAATCCAAGTGGAATAAAAGACAGATGTTAACATTTTCTAAACAAATATTACAAATATTAATTCTTAGATTACAGAAAGGCTTAATTAATAAATATCTTAGAAAAACTGCAGTGCTTGCATAAATAATTGCAAAAAAAATTCATAGAATCATAGAAAATGAGGGCTGGAAGGGACCTCAGGAGGCTATCTAGTCCAACCCCCTGCTCAAAGCAGGACAGTATATTTGTTTCACTTTTGTATAGATACAGGGAATTTGAACTGATCAGAACATGTTTTAGAAAGACAAAGCAGATGATAAATTGGAACGGAATTTCTTATTTATATTAAAATTACTTAATCTTTATCTGTAGCCATTTCCAACCTTTCGTTGTTCCCCTCCCCCAGTTATACCTACTTGATTAGAAACTGATGCTGTTACATCTATGCAACCCAACTCTACCACATAAACATACCATTTTAAATAACTAAACGTTAAGTGTCTAAATGTTAGCTAAATCCTACCAATTTTTGGATACAGAAAAGCCTCTATTTTATACAAGATTTGGTCAAGTACTTGGAAGCAAATTCATTAGAATTAAACCATGCAAAGATATTTTATGATATATTGGGCCCCTTTACATGTGCAGGTAAAAGCATGATGGGATCTAATGTGTGATCCACACTTTCATGCCTCCTGCCATGCCACACATGCATGGCAGGAGGCATGACTGTGGGATTATACACTAGATCCCATTGTGCCTTATTGCTGGTGAAGGAGGAACCTGATCCTGGGCTCCCTCTGCACCCGCAAGAAGCATGCTCCTGTGGCTGGCAGCCCCCTCAGTTGAGAGGCTTCCAGCTTTGGGGGCATCCAGTGTCTCCCCTAAGGCTAGGAGATACAGCTGCCACAAGCTCTCCACTTCAGGAGTGCATGAAGCCCCCAAGGCTGAGAGATTGCAGCTGTACCTCACGACTGCTGGGATCCAGCTGGGTCCTGGGACTGGGAAGCACATTGCAGGGACCCACTATCCACAGCTCTGAGTACAGGCAGCTGCAGGGTGCTGCTGGGACCCAGAGTCAGCAGCTGCTGGGGCTCAGAGTCCCCACAGTTGCAGCACTCCCAGCTTCAGCTGGGCATGGTGCACCCCTGTGTCAGAGGAGACCCTGCTACACATGCCAATTAAAGCTTGAAAACAACCAGCTCTAAAGTTAGTACACATTTTCAAGATCTAATTGTATAGCTGGTTGGAGCTTTTTTTATGGTGTGACTGGTACTCTGCATGAGTAGCTGGTCCCAAGGTAACTGCATAATTAACCAGTTAATTGTGTGATACCTGTAATGTGTAGAAGGGGCCAGTTGCTTACAACAGGAAGGGACTGGAGTCACTCTCCAGCAAGGTCCCCACCAGTCCTATGTGCCACCAATGCAACCGCATGGACTTCAGTGGGACTGCATGGGTTTATATGGACCAAACTGTTCTCCTCTATTTTGGAATATTGTCACATTAGTTCAAAGCTTTCATTTGGAAGGCATTTTACCTCTTCAAAATCCTCTTTGGCTGATGGAAGATCAGTGGCTAAGCTAGCATCTCCCAGGTGTTTCTCCATTCTTTCTCCTTGTACCAGGGTGGTCTTTACAACTTTGCTGACCTTACGGCCTTCCACTGGTTCAGACTGAAATTCTGAGGCACTAGACAAAACAGTGGGCTCAGAGAAGGTCACCTGGTGGGTGAGATGATGGGAATATTAGGTGTGCATTATATAACATACAGGTATCTCTTTTGCCTGTTCTTATGTAACTACTTGCTCAAATTATTTCTTTTGAAAATATTTTGAACAGCAATAAATAATATCTCACTTTCTGTGGAAAGATGCTCTGTGTGTGTAACTTAACTGTTCTAAAGTGAAGTATGGGTTATATCTATTTAATAGATTCTGCATTGTACGCGAGGTATCTTTGTGAATTCAGGTAGTCTAAGTCAGCATGCAGTTCAGCGCCAGTGTCCTTAGCCTGAGCCTTGACAGGGTAAAATTGCTCATGTTGCTATGGGAAGACAGTGAAATTCAAATTTAGAAGCTGAGTATTTCTACACTGCAGGCTGTTGTATAGACTTCCCCATGCTTAGCGTTATTGAAAACAAAAGGATTAGGAAAGCTGGAAGTACTGCTTCTCTGCCTAAATCCTTGCTGGATTGTATCAGCTACCTGGATTTGAATTGTGTCTTCAGAGGAAAATTTTTAAAAGATATGGACTCCCATGTTATGCTAATGTTGTGCTAATGAAGCCACAGAGAGGCAAGTTAAAACATTTTATTCATATTTAAATAAAATTAAAGAAATGTTTCATATTATAAACTATTTATGGAGTTTTATGTTCAACTATGCACAAAGACTTTGCTTTCTTTCCATCCCAATTTCTCATGCAATAATGTATACCAAGTATTAATGTTTAGAAGGATATAGGTGGGGAAAAATAATTCTAGTAATTTCTAAAATCAGCTGTTCTCTAGCATAAGGTAGAGCTAGCAACAGCAAGAATTGTCATGGTCTCCTCTGTAAGGACATATTACTTGAGGGTACAGATTGATGCCAAAGCTATGCAATACATCATAAAAGGAAGCAGTTTTTTACCTTTCCAAAGTCATGTTCTACTAACCTGGACTTCTCATCTGGCAGGGTCAAGTCTGAATGGCATAGCTGAAATGAGTTGTTGTCAACTGAGATTCTACACTGCTAAAATCGTTGTTAGGCTTAGTTTGTGCATGGCCATAGGCATATCTTCTCTTGGAGACTGAATTTGCTATTTTCCACCACTAGAACATTTACATTTACTTTATGTTAAAATTTTAAAAAACTAACAAAAACAAAGCAAAACAAGTGAAGACTGAAAAGATGCTCCTGATCATGAGAAGCTGCTTGTTTTATTCTGAGGCCCTATCTGAAATTTAAAAAATTAAATTTTAATCTAAAACACAAAGATGAGAAATCTATATTCAGTTCTTGGTACTGACCTACTCACAATCTATTCAAACATTTTCTGTTACACTTGGATGGCATGACTGGCATAAGTTATGAGGAAGATTCACAGCAAAAGAGTAAGTAAGCTATTCATTCAGTGGCTCTGTGCCATTACAAGGAATCTGGGAAAGTCTAACCTCAGACTGCTCACTGTCGCTCTTCAGCACAATCCGCTTCACAACTTTGGAATACCCGTCTCCTTCTTTTACTGTAACAGGTTCTTGTGGTGCTCCCTGCATTATGACTTCTTCTTTTTCTGTGCCATCTGGAGAAACATACCGCCTGATGATCTTTCTGGTTACCTAAGGGGATGAAATAAGTAAAACATACTTTGTTTTCATATCATTCAGGTGTTACAGATGGCATACTTAACTGTGATGGAGCTTAACTGACATTTACACTGTATGAAGCACCTTCTAGCCAAGTATCTCTAAATATTTTGCCAACACTAACATGTGAAGCCTTATAAAAGTAGTATAATACTTAACTTTATTAACATTATTTCGCTAATTGGTAAACACAGTCAGAATAAAAGAATGGTATCTTGGCCCCACATGAAGACCAAGGGAGTTTTGCCATTGAGTTCAG
>NW_005842524.1:1018136-1027292 GCF_000455745.1 Alligator sinensis
CAGTTTCCCCTGGCAGAGTCACTGCTCTCCCAGGAGAAACCATGAGTATACAGGCTTTTTCTCTCAGAGTAAAAATGGCCACTCTAGGAGAAAATAACCTGGAAACAAACAAGGTTAAATCACTTCCTGGAGAATTTCCCAGGGAGAGTGAGTGTCTATACATGCTGTGGCTTCTCTCAAAGAAGAACATAGACCTACAGCATACCCCCACTCAGAGAGACAGTATGTGGCTTGCTGGACTCTGCCATTCCAGTAGGGAGCAAAATGCACCTCCTTCACAATCCCCAAATTGTGCTGCAGGGAAACACAAGATGATCATGGGCAGACAGGGTCAATCAATCAGGGCTGCCCTATGTACTGCTGCCATCTGTCACTAGGTAGATTAAGGGAGCCTACAAAGCACACGTGTGTGCACAGGGTCCCCCCTGGCTGCACAATCCTCACTACAAGCTCTCCACTCCTCAGGGCATCAGCTCTCAAATATCTGTACATGCCGCTCTGGGTAAGTTTTTCTGCCAGGTGAGCAAACCTGATTGAATTGTTTCAGATTATTTGAATGTGTGTAAACAGCCTAAGGGACTTGCCCAGAAAACCCACAGCAAGATGGCACACATTACCTTGTTGTCTGTCATTTCTAAGGCATCTATCTAACTTCTGAAAATTGAATTTGTATTCATCATTTAAAATCTAATTCAATTAAAATAAACTCAGCTACTCAGCCAGGACTACTGAGAAGAGAAGAAAATCTAAGCATTTGGGTTCTTCAATCCCCTGTTTGCATTCTGTCACTCTTAGATTAAGTTGTGTTTTCTCCACAAGTGAGCCCAAGGGAGACAGGGGCAACTCATTTTAACCCAGTTCAAAAGGGGATTGGATCAATTCTTGACGGCAAGGTCCATCAGTAGGTATCGAATACAGTAGAAAGGGAGGCAGTCTCTGAACCAGGACTTCCTAAACCTCTGAATGTCAAAAGCTGCAATGGGAGAGGAGCAGAAAATTCTGGACATGCCTTGTTCACCCTTCCCCTCAGCAATTTCTCTCTGCCACTGTGACACAGGATACTGGACTTGTTGGGAACATGTTCTGACCCAGTAAATAGAATTCCTTTTAGAGTTCTTACAGTGCTTATTGTTTAGGTGACTAGTCGCCTAGTGAAATGCGCAGCCTGAAGTTGATGCCTACAATGAGACCCATTAAAGCAAGCACAATGAGCATGAAGCCAGCAAATCTAGGCAATAGGAAATGCTAAAAAGAAGGGCATGTCTTAAGCCCACTGCTGTCTTTGTGACTGACTTTGTCACCTTACTCTGAGCTACCGGGATGCAACTCTCTCTGATCAGGAATCACAGATTTGAACTTATTCTGGAGTTAAGCACCTAAACCAGCCCAAACTAACTAAAAAGCAATTAGCCCAATTAGTCACTTGAGCAGGGACTTGACCCCAAGTAAGTGTTTAACTACTAGGCTGGCAGTTCATGCTAGCTCTTGGTCTCTGGCTTAATGCAAAATGGAAGACCCAGAGAAGAAACTTAACACTCCAAGGTTAAGTAGCAGCTGAACAGAGTTTTTGAGAATCTAAATTTTGCAGCTAGGGATCTAAAATGGCAGTTAGGTACCTTAGACACTTTGTGGATTTGGATCTTAAATTTCATGGAAATTCAGTCAAATTTATGCTCGGAAGTGAAGCCTCTCATACATTGTCTACTGATTTTTTCCCATTGGAAATGGGAATTTATTAAAATTGAAATACTGAATGAATGAAATACGAAGACTAATCAGAATTTCACTGTATGGACAACAGAAAAATACTCATTTTAAAAACAAAAAATACATTTAATAATGTAAGTTCCAGTTCCTTTGGGACTCTACTCTCAGTGCTTTATTTTAAATTTTGTTAATGGCGTTTCCATTCCTAGGTAACTTAGGTGCTTTCAAAAATTTTATCTAAAGGCAGTAAGAATGTATGAGGGGCTATAATTGCAATACCTTCTTCATGACTATATGGCCATGCTCATCTGTGTACTGCTCCTCGGTTACGGTTTCTGGTGGCATTTCAGGTATCTCATCTGCCTGTGTAGCAAAGAACAAAACATAATTAGGGAATATCTTGCTGCAAATTGTTGCTTTAAATCAGTGGTTCTCAACATTTTTGATTCTGGGCACCTCTCATTCCATTCAAGGCACCCCTCAGAAAATGCCAGCTCTTGAGTTTCACTCATTTCTTTATTACAGAAAAATAATAGAATAATGCTTCTGTTGCAAAGAACCCTGAAAGAACATGATAGATAAAAATGTTTTTGATGCCCTGGATTCCTATTTGAAATCTCTGGGTTTATCTTGCGAGCCATAGGTAGGTAGCAGTGCTAATACTGCATGACCCCCTTAAAAGCATTTTGCAGCACCCTGGCACCATGGTTGAGAAGCACTGTTTTAAATAAACAACATTATATTTATTAGTTGGTTCAAAGTAAGAGTGAAAAGGGGGTCAAGAAGCATTCATACTGAGTTGTTACAAACGCCAAAAAAAAATCTGTAAATGAATATTAAAAGGCATGCAAAGGAAGTTATCCCAAAACTAACAAGCAAATAAATATTAGCTAACTGGACAGTAGGTAAAGCTGAAAAAGCAACATAAAGTCCTTATCCGCCTAATGAGGCATCTCCAGAGTGCATGGTAGGTTTGACATTCCCACTCCAAATCACTCATTTATCTCCTGTTTTCCCTCTTCCTCCCCCACTACATAAGAACAAGAGTATAAAGTTATGTAATGGCCATGCATTATTCAGAAGCATTCCAACTTCATAAATGCAGTACTAGTCAAGTGGTTGAATCAGCAGCAGTCCAAGGGTTGGGGTAGTGGGGAAGGTTCTGATACGTGTAACCATGACATGTACCTGAATAATCACCCGGCGACGAACGACCCTGGTAGTTACCATCTCTTCCTCATCTGAGCTGGTCTCCAGCTCACCTAATTCCTCTGCTAGCTCCTAATGGAAGCATGGAAGCATTTTTCTATTTATCATACTGATGTTGCATGCAATGCTAGTAGTACTTGTGACTTTTCTAATGTATTTATTTGAAATCACCATCTGCCTTGAAGTTTTGAGTCAAGGATTTTGGCTTCTGTATTTTCTCTTTGTGTAATGTTTATGCAAAGAATGAACAGTTTTTGGCCAATCTTCTTTGATTTGGACTCTGAGCTCAAGGAAAATAATGCTTCTGGTACAGAGGATAATATATTTTTGGAGTACACAGTCAACCTATTCTAAAGGATACTTTTACTGGCAGTTGTCACAATCTAGTTATCACAATGCTATTTAAAATTGCTATGTCTAGAACATGAGGCATTATCAATATGAAGCCAGTTGTGTACCGCTTTTTATAAATGCATTGCCAAAATTGTATAGGTCTGTTTCTTATCTTCTCCACTATGAACAGAATAGCACTGCATCTATGCACTGCGGCTGGTTAGATTAACTAGGAGAAAAAACAACAATCCGTTTAATTCCTGGCACTGTGAATGCACATAGCAACAATTAATAGTAAGTCTTTAGCTTCTTCTCTGTCTGCATAGGGGAGAATCTGAGGAGGAAATGAGCAATTTACAATGCACAACATCTGCAGAGAGTAATAAAAAAGTCACAAGGAAACCGATTTAGTCTCCTACTGTCCTAACAACGCTGATTATTATCAGCACATATGGAAAAATAATTAATATAGCAGTAAAAAAAAATAGCTAAAAGGACAATATCAATGATGGGAAAAGAGTTTAACTTCCTTTGGTGTTAGGGAAGTATGTTAGAATAGTTTTAATGATTTAGCGGTGAAGAAACCAATTTATTATAAACTTGTATTTGATGCTGAGCAAACCAATAACTGAAGAGAAAGAGAATGTTTTCCATTGAGGCAGAAATGTCATTAATGACAAATGCATCAGTTAAAATTAGACATGGGCAGGAACAAAAATGCCAGAGTCAGCCTAGACTCAGCTTTGGGCCCTCTGCCAATATACCCTGGAGCTAATGGGTAATCAAACTGGAGAATGGTATATAGTATTTTGACACCTCGACTTTAATTCTCATGAAAACTTCCCCACTGAAATCTGTAGGGCTATTAATTCCCAAGACACAGACATGCTCACTTTGAAAAAGTTCCAATCCATTTATACCTCATCAATTTTCCTTCTTGCTCCCATGGAACTCTCCCATTATGCACCGAGGAGCCCTGCTTACTCTTTCATAGTTTATAATGGGGAGAGAACTAGCGCAAGACTGTGCTGTCACTGATAAACTGTTCAACATCACAGAACTTAATGTAATTGCAGAGATGCATATATTGCCAGAATTGACTCAGTCAGACGAAGCTTAGCTAAAGTAAATTGGTCCATTAATATCAGTGGAGTAAAAGCCAATTTATACCAAGAAAGATTCCTCCTGCTTATGCATCCAGTCACTCAAACTCTAAAAACAACATTCATTCTAAGATATACCAAAGTGGTCTGGCACTGAATTTCAAATAACCTTTGCACTCATCAAAAGTTGCTCTAACACGCTTTTGTCTTTTGAGACACTGATCAAACATACAGGAAAAATTGCATCATTTAGTTCAAGTAAAATAGCATAGTCCCAAACATAAGGATGGTCCCAAAACTTTGGATCAGACCTTTCAGGAGATTCACAAGAGGTTTGGTAATCTGATTTCAGGAACACTTACTAAATGTTTGTAAGTGCAAAACTATCTTTGCAGGCAATCAGAAGCAGAGACATGGAGCAGACGTTCATCTGCCAACCCCTGTCCCTGACACGTAATATGCTTCTGACTCCAGCTCTTCCCAAACATGCACCTTTCTTTTGAACTACATGACAAATTTTATACGCTCTGGAGTTTCAGAAGAGTGATTCACTTAAACAGCATTAACACTTATGCCTGTGGGGTTAAGTCTGGTACTTACTAGATGTGAAAATGGAAAATAAACTCCCAGTTTAAGGAGATAAAATCAAAACTGTGCTTTCCTTTAACTTCCCTGACAGAATCGATCCTCTGTTTCCTCACTCTCTTCTCCTTCCCTCATTTATTATTGACAGCTTTTCCACATCTACTCCCCCTAACCTGTTCATATTAGCAATCTTCCACCCTTGCCTTCAGTGTCCACTTTTCCCCTCACATGCTAAACAGCTGCTGCCTTTAACAGACACAAATATTCACAAATGACTTCACCTATTTCTCACACTTTAACCATTATCCCAGGTTCTTTTCCCCATCCTCACAGAGCATGCTACTTAATGGCCTGCCTTGAACTCCTTTCCTCCAAATTCTCTGAAGAATCAGACTGCAGTACCTTTTTCATCTTCAAAACAATAACAATTGTTCAAAACATAATCCCTCTGAGTCACCACTAGGAGGGAAAGAAAGAATAATTTGTAGATAGAAAAACTAAGCCAAGTATATTTCCTTTACTAGGCATAGAAGGGAGCTCGCAGCTCCTAGCGCTATTTAGACAATCCTTCTCCTCCAAGTTTATAGAGTAAAAGCTCTGTTATCCAGCATCCCCTGGGAATGGGGGATGCCGGATAACAAAATATGCCAGTTAATTGAGTGGCCCCGGCTGCCGCTTCTCCTGCCACGTCTGGGGCATCCCTCCACCCCTCCTGCAGCTTCGCTGCCCCTCCCACGGGACCATGGGCCCCACGGGACAGGGAGGCGGGCCCTGCACATCCCTGTGCAGCCTATGCCTCCAGGCCATGGGGGCTCGGCAGTGCAGGCTGCTTTGCACCAGGCCGTGGGGGCTCGGAAAAACCGGAAGTGTCACGGTGGGCACTTCTGGTTTCACTTTTCCTTACAAGCCAGCATGCTGGTAAACAGAGCATGCCGGGTTGTAAGGTGCTGGTTACCAGAGAGTTTACTGTATATGACAAAGTTCCTACAAACATCAATGTGGAATTTGGCCCATAATCTCATACTCATAATCAGTATTATTTTGGTCAAGACTTGATTAAGAAGAGATAAAATAAAGACTAGATAAAGGAAATTTGTTCTTCCATGACAACTGGTTTATGATGAGGACAGGACTGGTATTTACCTTTTCTAAGGATTCATCTTCATAGTATCTTTCAAACTTTTCTGGTTGTTCATCAGTTGACTCGACAATAACCAGACTTGTTCTCCTTGGAGACTGTTCTTGGTGGAGCTGGAGGTCCTCAGGTTCTTGTACAATGGGAGAGTCACCTCGCTCACTAGATGATGGGGTGTGAAAATATGGAGTCTTGTGTTCTTCAGGTGCTGCAGTGGAGCCTTTAGATTTTTCAATGACTTCTTCTTTTCCAGCCTTTGTTGGTATTGATTGTTCTGTTCCTGGTGTTGTGACACTGTGGATTACAGATTCAGGGGAACTAACTACAGTGCATTTGATTTTGATAATATTTGCATCCTGATTAAATGGTATTGCATGATCTAATGGCATCTGCACAGAACTCACCATGTCTGAGAGTAAACTATAGTGTATTCTATACAGGAAACAGGCCTTCTTAATCACCTTCCTGTTCAGTGTTACCCCTCACTAATTACAGCTGTATTGCGGTTTATTAGAAGGCTGCCTCCCTTCAACATTTTTTCAAATATACTTCAGATTTTGAAGTTATTTTTTTTCCTAACCATTGCTTGCTGATTCAGTCTCAGAAACAACCTCCACAAATGTGACCAGAACTGAACACAATATTCCAAAGATTTTATCATCTTAGCATTTACACTTTACACTTTTATGTGGAGCATGTGCTAGACCTTCTTGGCATTTTGTCTATTTGAGTACACTTGCTTTTGAGTATTTTGTCTGCAGCAAAGGTCTTCTTTCTCTAATGAAAACCCAAGTTAATTTGGGCTTCTCTTGGGTTGTAGTTTTCTTTAGACCTTTCTGCAAAAAACAATACTAATTCACAGATCGCTTAAGTCCCACATCATTCATTTATTTTCTCTGCTACTCCAATATACATTAACTTCCTTGTTCAGATTATCAACAGAGGTTTGCTACTTTGTAAACTGCTACTACAAAGGTACTTCTGCCTTAAAGCACTTCTTTTCTCTTAGGAAGGGATGCATCTTGGGCAAAAGAATTCTGAAAAACAAACGTACAAGTCATGTGCCAGTTTCTGTACTGCATTTCCGAGTTCAGGAAATAAAGATAATGGTTATTTTTTCAAACAGCAAAACAGGACAACATCATCTGGCATTGTTTATTCCCTCTAGTAGTGCGTGCATCATTCAAAATATTGCTAAAATGTATATGTTTTGTAATGTTTTTCTTAAAAAATTGCCAGCACCCCAACTGATAAACTAATCCACCAAAATTATTCCACCCATCCACTCTTACACTTTTTTTTTGTAACTACTGAGACACAATTACTCCTTAATGATGACCCAATTCTTCAACAAGTTTCTTCTCCTCCTCCAATCTTTTTCAGGGGAAAGCAGGGGAGGGAGAAGTAAATATACAAGTTGGGACACCAGAATTGCTGTCTAGGATCAGGCATGAAATCCCTCTATTTCGGTACCCAGTGCTTCAGAAAAATGTGTAAGATTCATATTAAGCAATCTGCTCCACACACAGGTTTCATCCTGATCTCTAACACCCAAAGATTGACTTAAGTCCTGAAGCATGAGGTTAGATAAAGTGAAAATGCACAACATGAATAAAAGCATATCCGTATTCCAGAATGAAGTTTACAGGGTTTGGCCAGGCAACTTTTGATGCTTACAAATACTCCTGTTGTGTTGCAGAAGTTTCTTCTGGCAAGTCCCGAGGTTTCCCTGAGAACTCAGTTTGCAGATGCTCCTTTTGTGCTTGTCTCAAGAGCTCTGAAATGGATAAGTCTGCCTCAGTCTTGGGGGTGCCCTCGTGAAAGGAAGAGTAACTGACGGAAACGTCTTCCTCAGAGACAATGGGAGGGTGATCAGATGGGTCACTGTCTTTAGAAAAGGAGTGCTCTTTGTCCTCCTTGTGCCTGGAGCTGTACAGCTCTTCTTGCAGTGCAGAAAATCCTAGGTAGAGGAAAAAAACAAGTTTCATCAAAACTTTCTTGAGGATGCAGGAAGATTTTGCCATTATTGGGGCATGTCTATGCCACCTCAGAACCACATTAGGAAGAGTTACAGTAAAGCACACTATGCCCAATCTCCATGCACTATTCTTCTGTAAAAAGTAGCTCAATGCACTATTATCCTGTAAAAAGTAGCTGACATAGTGAAGAACTAGGCATGCACCAATAGGCTTGCTCTTTTGGGACAGAACCCAAACACAGCATTAATTAAAGCAGCCACATGACATCCATTTAGGGGGCAAAAAAGCACGCAGCATGGGCATGACATGCTTCATTGCAGTGCTCCCCAGCTTAGGCCCAAGAAGTGACTTCCTCCATCCACAGTTCATTTACAAGAAGAAATACAATTGCTGAAGGTTCCAATGAACAGGGGTTTATGGCAGATTTATAAGTGCATGCTTTCAGTGGAGGATGAAAAAACAGAGGTAAGTAGTTGGAGAAACGTTGGACTTCTCACTAGGATTGCCAAGTACAAAACTTTACCGTAATCCGTAAAGCAAGTGAGCACCCTACCTAATATAATAGTCATGGAAAGATCTTAAAGCATTTCACAAATAGCAATAACCCTTGAGCTATCAACTATCAATATAGAGATATAGCAATAATTGCCTTGGTGTTACTATGTGCAGTCTTTTGAACACTAGAGAATACTCTAGCCAATTAAACCTGCAAGTAGGAAGAATGTAATGACCTGAACTGAATTTTGAGCAAGACATTGTCATTAACATCCCTCACTCAAATGAAAAGTGGCATAGGATCATCAATTATGGTAAACATCTTGCATTCAGGTATCAGTTCAAAGCCAGCACCACCAGCAGCCCAATGTCCACTAATGTACTGCTGGGATAGTGGTTCAGGACTTGGTTCAGAGGAACGAATGCCACCTATGAAAAGGGATTGTGGGAGAATACCATTTAATTTAACACCTGGGGTTTTCTTAAATGTATGTCCTATTAAACTAGGCTGCTGCCCTGCTTTAAGCTTATGAAATGCAACAGCATCATAACAGCAAATTAGCCTCTATAGACCTGAAGTCAGAGGCCTTTCTATATATATATATATATA
>NW_005842524.1:1027361-1030616 GCF_000455745.1 Alligator sinensis
TATATATATATATATATATATATATATACACACACACACACACACACACACACACACAGAGAGAGAGAGAGAGAGAGAGAGAGGATAAAATACTCCTCTCACGTAAATGGTACAAACTTGTTGACATCTATGGAAGCACCTGTAGAGAATTTTGCCAACTGGACAGTAATTTCAACAATCCTTCATTTACTTGCAATATAAGAACTGGTTATTTTAAGTGTGTCTTTAAAAGTATTATTTCTCCAATCTTGATCAATATGCCATCACACACCTCTACCCTTCCTTTTTAGAGTATCTTGATTTTAACATTAGCGGCCACTGCTCCCCAAACACAAGATCAGACTGTCCTTCTTAGCCACACATTTTAGAATGGACTGATTTGGATATTTGAGAACTTTTGCAGTCCATGGCTTGCTAAAAATGATAAAAGATTAATATCACAAAAGTGTTTTTACCTTCACTATGATCTAATCCTATTGTTTGTTCAATTTCTGCATAGGTTCGAGCACCATGGATCTGCAGAGAGTCCAGGCTGCTGGTTTCCATTAGGTGAACAATATCCATTCTGTTGATTTTTGTTAGACACTGAGTAAGGCTGGTATCTAGAATGTTCAAAAAACATTGTTTAGCTGTGTTGAGACACTCCTGTGATCTCCATTCTCCATATCCAAGGCATATAATGTTACTCATATTATGACATATAACATAAAGATATATTGTACAGAATGAAAAAAAATAGTAATACTACAACGAGTCAGAAATACTGGGAAAATTCTGCATATGAATTATTATCAGTCTTTCAACAGAAAAAAACCCATTAGAAACAGGCTTTTTGACTACTGCTCACGTTTCTGCTTCTCTAGGTAACAAGACTAATTAATTTCTCATCCTTGTTTTGCTTTTGTCCTCCCAATAAGTAATAGTAAAGTCATTTTCTTTAACATACAATCCTTTGGTATGCCTTATTATACACACCAGGGGTGTGTCTACACAAGATGCTTAATGCGCACTATGCTAATTCTACTGTGCATTAGCGCATCATAGCAAAAGCTGTGCTATTGTGCTAATGCACAATAGAATTAGTCTATTGCACATTAAGCATCATGAAAAGACCATGCACCTTTGCTACTGCACCGTAGTGCCAGCTACTGCACATTTATGTAGTACCTTATATTAGAGGTACTAAACTTAACGCTCAGTAGCAAAGGCGCGCTAATGCAAGTTAAGACCACGACGCTTAAAAGAAACCGAGGTCCTTTAATAAGTCCCATTTTAGTCTTGTAAGTTTTATCCACTTTCCCCTTGTATCAATACAAGTGTACACATTACCTCTAAACTGGGGAAAGTCCAGTTTGTGCAGTAACTGAAAATGTACCTGTAGCATGTTTCCCATCCCTGTCAAGCCAGTACTTCAGGAGTGCATGGCTCTGGTCCTGCAGTGAATTAGGATTCTCAATTCGGATCTGGTGAATTTGCTCTTCTGTGAAATCTAGTTCTCTTGCTAATTCTGTGGAAGACAAGCCATTGGTAAAGGTTTTTCATAAATATTTTCCCCCCTCGCTGTCAAGTCCATTCCTAAGATTGGTGGCTAAAGCAGCCTGTCAAATAGAATACACTGGTAGTAATAACATGTAAGAAGTCAACTTCCTAACTATAATGTATCAAATTCTCTTGAATTCATCACCCTCTCCCAATTTTGATTTAGTTTCTGAAGCTCCTCTCCTAGTAAAAGAACTGCTTAATGTTAAATAATCATAGAAAATCAAGGTTGGAAGGAGGGTAGTAAAACACTGGAACAGGTTACCCAGAGATGTGGAATATCCTTCCTTGGAGGTTTTTAAGACTTAGCTAGACAAAGCCTTGGATGGGATCATACAGCTGAGGATGGTCCTGCTTTGAATAGGGGGGTGAACTAGATGACCTGAGGTCCCTTCCAACCTTAATTTTCTATGATCCTATGATATTTTGCAGTCACTTACACCATGGCTCAGTGAAGGCATAGTCCCCTGGAACTGTTAAAGTAAGATAGGAAAAGTACAGGCGAATGGCTAGAATTTATGGATGAAAAAGGAAGTTTGAAAATGTGAAGTAGGAGTAACTGGTGTAGTGATGCCTGCTTGAGTAAAGAGTAGAGAGTTCTCACAGTCCTGAGAAAAGTGAACTCCCTTATTCATGACAATGAGGGTTTAACTACACCTAGAACTAGTAGGAGTCCTTGACAGTGCTATCCAAAGTTATCGTTCTACATAGAAAAAGAAGATTGAAGCTGGCTGGGCTGAACTCACACAGATGAATACAGCCCAGAATCTGGCTTAAGTCCTGAGGCATCCCTACCACCATTCCTGGATCCACCGTTTCTGCCTCTCTGTGTGGGAAAAGCACCCCTGCCTCCAGCCACTGTCTATTTAGTGGCCAGGACATAAAGCAGATGGTCACAGGAATGAACCACTCACTGGTGGATCCCATATTGTGATATGCAAAGAGTCCAATCTTGCCACACTCCAGCTCAGAGTTGATCTATATTGTAAACTGAGGCCAAATTGGAAATGTGAAAAAAAAGAACATAAATACCTAGAAAATAATTACTGCTGAAAATCAAATATGGCACATTCTACAAAGTAGAAATAAATAAATAATGGAACTCTCATAAAATCAAAGAACCGGGGATTTCATTTACTCAAGCAAAGTAGGTAAGAATAACCACTATTGTTATCTGTGTCTCCAACACGGGAGATTTTAGACGGATGTTTAACTCTGCCATTACTAGAAGATCACCAAATCACAGTCGGTCCAATCGGTGAAATTGACAAAGACATAAAATTTGCTGAGCAGTTTCAGGGTCTGGGGATTTTCTGGTTCCTAGAAATTTGAAAAGGAAGTTACTGTAAATTAGAAGCTCATTCTTGGCCAGAACTATTTTTAGCTGGCTGCAGCAGCAGAGCTTACATTTTTAGAAATCAAATTCATTTTATGTGGGACATATATTTACAAATGCTGTCAAACAACATATTAAAAAAGTATATGTATTATGCCTAGAATGTATAGGTCTTGTTAACATCCATTAAGTATACCACCCTGGTTTTTGGAAGCAAAACAATAATTCTGAAATACTGAAATAACAGCCTGTCAAATAGAATATGCTGGTAGTAATAACATGTAAAAAGTCAGTTAGGTTAGGTATGATTCCCAATGATTTTGATTGGCATTGTCTTGTGATACAAAAGATTAGAAACAGGCCTGCCAACTGGTTCATTC
>NW_005842524.1:1030626-1037155 GCF_000455745.1 Alligator sinensis
GCATGTACAGAAGAAGGACAGGAGGGAAAAGCTTCTTGCATAAGCAAAAATATCAGTGTTAGTTTGCAAATATAATGAAGACCGTGAAATGCACAGCCCAGAAGACTAACTGTATTATATTAGGATTAGATTTATATTCACGTATTTTAGTAAATAATCCTCTAAGTCTTAAAACACTACTTATTTCCAAGAGTCTTATACGGAATGACGGAATTTTTCTGGAATTCTTCTATCTGGGATTGCGACAGGTTTGCCAGCCATGTGGAAATGCTGACCAATCTGTCCTAAGTTATTAGTAAACTGCCAGAGCCATAAGAAAAGAAGTACAGGACAGTGTGGTGCAGAGGGCCAGGGAGGATATTTCAAGTTCAGTGGACTGAGTGAAAAGATGGAAGGTTGGCTGTGGCCAGTGATAACAGGACAAGCTGAATTTTAAGCTTTTTTTGGACTCTGTGCAATGTAACACAGGTCAGAGAACTCTGAACAGCTTATTCTCTTTTCTTGTTGTCAGCTGATTTCTAGCAGTAGGAACCTCATTTTATTCTCTGTCAGCTTGGCCTGTACTTTGATGATGTGTCTGTCTCATTGTGGTGTGGGTTTCTGCAGTTATAAACGGACTGTTGCTACCTTGGCACCTTTCATTCCTTAACTCTGTCACTGGTCTGAAAGCAGCAAGCTGTTCTCATTTATGGAAGCCCCACCTGAACACCTGTGGGTGTAGACAGACATAATAACTGTATTTTTATCAAACAATAGTGATATAAAACATTATGCAATAACAGTTATATCTTGCATGATTCTGTAGTGGGTTGAGTACAGGTTTCCCTCACTTTATGCTGTACTTGAGTTCCTGGAAAATGGCACATAACTCGAATTCACATAAAGGGAACCCACTTTACAAAGTAACAAATAGGGATATGTTCCAAGACCCTGACTGTACTGACCCCCAGACCCATTTCTACCACTTTTACAAGACAATTTTGGTACTTGCCAACAGCAGACAGTACACACAAGTGCAGGGCACTATCACAGTAGGGATGGCAACTACAGAAACATGAGTCGGAGACAATGAGCAAGAAGCACAGATCCACACAGGAGACTATATTTTGGTGCATGTCACTCCCACAGTGCACCGCACAAAGCACCTGACTGCCAGCTTCCACCACACCAACTGCATAGGAGTGAACTTACCTTGCATATAACACATTTTTTATATAAAAAGGGCCATTGCATAAAAGCAAATTCACACATACAGAACCCTGTATAGCAAGAGAAACCTGTATAGCAACTGTAACTTTTACCCTCCTCAGTTCAAAGTTAGAGAGACTTAGCCTATTTGTGTCGCTGAAGGGTCATGCAGATGTAACAGTTAGACCAGAGCTTTCCAAACTTTTCATGTTGGTGACACACTTTTTAGACATGCATCATTTCGCAACACAGTAATTTAGTTCCGGGGGAGGGGCCAAGGGAAGCAGACGCGAGTAAGGGAGCTCCGCGGTGCCCTTCCGCAAAATTTTCTGCATTTCGCGCGACACACCTACACACTGCCGCTGACACACTAATGTGTCACAGCACACAGTTTGGAAAGTTCTGAGTTAGACTATAACAGCTGAGGTGTGCTACTGAATAGCAGCAGTGGCTCCTTTCCCCTTTTCAAGCAGTTAAGTGTTAAGGAACATTTGTCCATAACTTCCTTGCAGCTTTACATCCCCAAATTGCCAGAACGATGACTGCCCTCTCTGGCCAAGTTCAGACTTTTGGTGGGGTTTGGGGGATGTTAGATCATGTTTAAAATGGCCACCTCATCTCAGATAAATCGGGATGAGGTGGATTAGTGGGAGGGGAAGGGGTTAGGGAGGCAAGAAGGCTGGAGATGGGGATTGCGGATCCACGGGGGAATTGGGGGTAGGTAGGATTCATGGGAGCAATTGGGGGGCAGGCAGCATCCATGGGATGGATCAAGGTGGGGCAGACACATCCATGGGGCACTTCTGGGGTCCAGGAGGGTTTAGCAGGATCAGGAGGATTCGTGGGAATCATGGGGTCTATGGTCCCAGGGACTAGGAGCAATTTTTAGCCCCCCTGACAAGCCTACACCCCTAACCCCCCCTCTCCCCACACTGATACTTATTTCCTTGGCTCCTGGCATCTGCAAACGCTGATAAAACCAGCACCCTAAGTGGCTTGTGGGATGGGCTGACTGGTCCAAGACTGAGGGGTGGGGGAAGAGGGGCAAAGAGGAGGTTAAAAACAGCCTGGTGCCAGAGGGCTAGTAGAAAAAGTGCAGCCCTGGGACTGGGACTGCACAGGTAACTGTACTGAAATTAAATTCACCAATCTAACCTAGATTGATTCATTTTGAGCATACATCGATCCAGGTCTATTTTACACTGGGTTCTGCCATTTTTAGACTGGTCTATGTGCACCGAACTTCTGTACTGTTATGGGTTGAGATTGATTTCTGATCACTGAGACCAGGTCTAAGTGTAATGTCTATACCTGGGCAAACTAAGCTAGATCAGGTGGCCATTTTTAACATGGCCTAACCTCAAATGTCTGCACTTAGCCTCCATATGCTCACCTACCCTGATGTGCCCTATACTCAGAGTCTTCAGTGGGGAGGGGTGGTGTTGGTTCTTTGTCATTCTTCTCCTGAGCGTTTTCCCATGGGAAGAGCCAGAGCAGGTCCATAATCTGGCCCATCCAGTTCCTATTTTAGCTAACAGTGTGGAATGTCACCAATATCCCAAAAGACTATCTAGGTTCTATAGGCTATTGGAGGATCTCTATAAACCATCCTTCGGTAATAAAAAAGACATCTGGCAAAAACATGAAAATGTAAAGAAAACCATCAGCTCAATATGCATACTTCATCTGAAATGCATCCCATGCAGTTTACCTGTCCAACTGAATCCAAGGTGATCAGCAATGTGTGCCAGTCTTTCCTCTGTCCTTTCCTGGTCATCCTGTTGATCTAAAGAATATCAAACAGAACAGCCACAAGTTGTCTAAAGCAAGTTAAGGTGAAGCTACCGAACTGATGCATATCTCATAGCAAAAAGACTACTTTTCTTCTAATTGCACTGGAGCTCTATAAACTGGGGCAAAGTTTTTACAAACGTATGCCTCAAATTAGGCTTTCTAGGTCCTTATTTAAGTGCCAAAATAGTCGGGAAATAGAGCCTTTGGCCGCTCAATAGTTTGAAAAACAGGTTTCTTGATTAGATGTCTAAATAAGTATGTACAAGCCTTCTGTATCCAATTTTGCCAAGCATTTTATTCTTAGGCTTATTTGTAAAAATAAGTGTATCCCAATCAAGAGGTGGGGGCTAACAATGAGACAAGAAGTGGTATAACTTTCCATGCCCCCTTAAGTTATGGAGAGCTTAAAAAACTATACTGCTGTGTTCCAGATTAGTTCTCCCAAATTTAAATTAATGTATGCATTATTTTAAAGACTGTGTTTTTCAGGCAATCATAAGCCACTTCAAATTACAATGTGTCTTCGGGATTTTACAAAAATATTTTATTTGATTTTTACATGGAAGAGTTAAATAACCCAGGACATTTTCAAAGAAGGCATGGGAAAAACAAGAGCCCACTTTTCAACATTTAATACTCCAATTGCAAGAAATATGCTAGCCCTTCTGCCTATCCATCTCACAGCCAGTTTGAATTTAACGGAGTTTTGAATTTTGGTTTTCCCAATGCACATATATAGATTGCATACAATCACATTCCCAAAAATTGGTTACAGGAATACAGCAACATGCATGTGTTCAAAGCTTTAGTTACTGGATTTCCATGGAAACTATTTAACAATAAATATGAAAAGTAACTTAAAAGCAAGGGAAAAAACTCTGACCCACCCTACAATAACATATTAAGTTATTGATGACTCATCAAATGTTTTCTGAACAACTGGCTGTCAAGTAAAGGAATCTAGGAAATCCAATTATTCAAAAAAATCTGAAAAACGTCACTGATGTCTTAACACGCAAAAGAAAAGGGATTTGCGTCCCCAAGTTTCAGGGACAGGGACTGTGCTAAAGTACTTTATTATGTTAGCAATAGCAGATCAAGACAGGATTAAGGAAAACCAAAAGCCAAAATTTTCATGGCCTGAAATATCTGTTTTGCTAAAAGCAAAATAATAATTGATAAAGTCTTTTCTATTTATTATATTAATACTTTCCATAAGCATTCGCGATGTGCAATCTTGAGATTGTTTCACAGACAAGAAAAAAAGACAACACAAAAAACAAACATAGCTTTTACAAACGCATTTACAATCAATCACAAAAAGCTTAAAGAAACTGATGCACAGATCACACACACACATTCACACACACACCAATTTAAAAATATATATATATTCAATTCATGACATGTGTAGCACAGGGAATCCCAGTGTTTGGCAAATACCTTGAGCATGGTCATGGACATTTTCATCAGGAATACGCTCAATCTGAGTCTCAATGGACTCATCCCAAATGGGCCTGGTGTCAAAGATGTCTTCAGGAACTGACTGCTGGGTCTCAATGGATGGTACATTTTCAATAACTGAGACTTCTAGGGCACTACTGCTTTCGTCATCTGAAACTAATTCTTGTTCTCTTTCTGACTGTGTAAGTCTTTCCACTAACTTGGAAGCTTCATCACTAATCTCTTCAAAGAATTCTATGGAGTTTTTGTAAAGGTCAAAAAACTGTTCCCTATTTTCGCTTGTGGGACTAACAGCACTACGGGAAGCTCCTGTAGTACTCCTGCTTTTAACTGGCAACCTTGATGAAAATACCTTTGTTCTTCCCGTTGTCACCTCATCTATTCCTAATTCAAGCTTCATCTCACTCTCCCTCTCTCTGGTCTCTGCGTCTGCCTCAGCATAACTCCTAGCTTTTATTGACCGCTTAATCTTTGGGTCCATGGGAACACTCGCATCGGATTCAGATTTGCTTCGATTATCTTGTTTCTTAGGTTGGTAGTCTGTCATCTCAGGAGCTTTGGGTGACTCTGGCTTGTAGACAGATGTTTCAGTGTATGCATATTGTTGCTCGGCTCTTTGGACAGTTGCTTTGATGGGAATTTTAGACTTTGGCTTGCTTTGATCATCCTTTGTTTCAAGCTGCAGGCTGTCTATAAAACCATCAGAATGAGGGCTCTCTTGTTCTGATTGTTGAAATGGTTGTGATACAGCAGCTGTGGCCCGTACAGGAATTTTGGATTTGCTTTCAGAAGGCACTGTCTCCATAACAGCAGTAGGGATTTCAATCACAGATCTCTGTTCTTCTGGTGAAGAGTCTGGGGACTCATCATCCTGTTCCGAATAAATAGACCTAGTGACTGTTGAAAAATCTAACTGCACATCTACCACAGACTGCTCAGGAGAGATAGGGCAAGGCACCTGACTGCTGTCAATCTGATCTGTTTCCACTCTGAACATGCATTCATCTTCAGAAGATTCAAAGGCAGCAGTCTCTTTCTTTGGTGATTTTGAAGAAGCTGAAATACCCATTTTAATTGGAATTCTGGATTTAAGGTCTGCTTTTGTAGTGCTTGTGCTGATCATCTCCTCTGATTTGCCACTAGGCTCTGATACTGGGGACTCTGCTGTAAATGCATTTTCTTCTGTTGGGTCAGTTTCATTTGATTCCGAAGGTGGAAATGAATCTGGGGATCGTTCAACCTTAGGAGATTCCACCTGAGCAGCTTGTTTCATTTCTTCAGATAAAGAAACTTCATCTTGAAGCTGCTGCCCAACTTGGAAGAAGTGAAAGCTTTCATCTGCATAGTTCCTTTTGGTCATGTCAATGGCTCCACTTCGAGTCATTTCAAACAACTTTCCTTCCTGGAAGAGAAAAGGGTTTTGTTCACTAGTTGGTGTGCCCTCTTCTGTGGGTGTTCTGGCTGGAGTAGTATCAGGTGTTGTGCCCTGCGACTGCCTGTCCACCATCAAACCAAATATTTTTTGTTCCTCCTCTTTCACCCGGGCCTCAAAGGCTTCGTCATCTTCACGTATTTCACTCCACTCGTCACAATCTACATTGGTCTTAGTGATGACCACTTGGCTGATAAGCTTCTCAGCTTCATCCCTTATATTCTGAAGAGCAGATGGATCTAATGTTGTGGGGTCTGATGCTGAAGTCCCTGAAGGCATTTTCTCGAAAATATCCATGTGTTTTGACTCTATTTCCATATATACCTCTTCTGAAGACTGATCTTCACATCCAGAGGCATGTCCACTAAGGGAACTTCCAGATAATACTTTCTCAACCATTGATTTTTCTGCTTCAGTAGAACGAGCATCTCTTTCAGAGCTAGTGAAAAAATGTTCAGAAGAAACATTCTCATAAGGACTTGTTATATGGGGAGCACCATCTTCATGAGTGTCTGCTGTACAACCTTCAAATTCATTTTTTTCATTGGTAAGGGATGAATATTCAGTTGGGAGCTCCTTACTATAAAAATCCTGTTGGAATGCCTCACAATCTTTTCCTGCTTTTTCCAAATCCCTTCCCAAAGCAGTGTT
>NW_005842524.1:1037239-1090039 GCF_000455745.1 Alligator sinensis
CTGCAGTCAAATCACTGTCTTGTGATATAGAGTACTGAGAAGTAGTATGTCCACAAGGGTCATCACCTGACTTCTCAGAGACAGCCCCTGTAGCAGTAAGGTCTTTATCTTTTTCAGTTGTATCATCCTGCTGTGAAGGCTGAAGGACCTGAACTTCTTTTTTAGTCTCATCAGTTATAGCATGATAAAGGGCATCATCAAGGTGTGTGACTGGACCATTAGGACTAATTGTCTCACTTTCTTCTGTACTATAACCCGTTGATTCAGCAGTTTCTGCTATGATATCAGCATCAGGGTGAAAAACATTTGATTTTTCTGTGGTCACCTTGCAGCTGTTTTCCTCGGTTGTCTTATCCAATTCTTCTTGATCCTCCCCCATCCTAAAAGCATGTTGTTTTGGATCAATGGGTTGAAATCCGGCTTCTTCAGGGCTGGAACTGGAATCTATACTGGATGGAAGTGGTGAAGGAGGTTGCATTCGAATTGTAGGCTCCAGGAAGAGGCCTGACTCGGCTTCTTTTTTCAGCTGAGTCAATTCTGGTTCACTTTCTGAAGACGAAGAACTCTTCCTAGCTTCCAACGAAGAAGTCAACACTGCAGGTATACCCTTTCCTTCCAGAGTTGTTGGCTCTAGTACTTCAGCTTCACATGCAGCATCTGAGTCAGGGACTGGAAAATATTCATCTTGCTTGGAATCTTTTTTGTAATCTCTTTTCTGTTTTGCTTCTTGTTCTAGTTCATCAAACATTTTGATTTTAGTCACCATTTTAAACATCTCCTCTTCTGGTGTGACCCTTTTCTTTGGTTCACTTTCTGGATCATCCTCTGGTTCTTCACTGACTTCAGGGATTATGACTGGCTTGGAGATACTGGACTGTGCCTGGGAGTCTGCTGTTTTGGGTGTGATTTCATAGCTAATTTCTTCAGAGCTGGGGGTTTCTGGTGAAAGAGGACTTTTCCCTGAGCTCTCCACGAGGGATGTTTGTTCTAAACTGTCGTCTTCAGTGCTTCCTTCAGGCTCACGAAGGATTCTGGAACGTATCGATGCCAGCTCCGGGCAGGTTTCTCCTTTACCAAGGACAGGCTGAACGGGAGCCTGTCCTGTAAGAATCCCAGCCTTCACCCTTGGCTCTACAGGACTGCTTTCAAGAGAATCGCGGCAGGGGGATTCTTTCATAGGACTGGGCTCCAGGGAATCAGGAGTTTTGTGTGATGAATTATCTTCCAGCACAGGGCTTGCTTCTAGTGAGTCTTTATGACTTATGGCCAAGGACTCATCTGCAACTGGGCTAAAGCTTTCACTGTCACGGCTAGGAAGTGACAGTTCCAAGCTCTGGGGACTTCTAACAACAACACGGAGAGGTTCAGAGGTTGCATCTTTCTCTTTTTCCACGGTGGTATCATGCCCCTCCGAAGATCGAGTTAAATGTGTGTGTTCAGTGGTTTCTGCTTCTTGATCACTTTTAACATCTTTCATGATGGAAGCAGAGCTACTATCTGCAAACTTGCCTGCCTCTTTCTCAGAGGCTGTAGGTACCAGTTTCTCTGATGACTGATCAGAAAGAGACGTAATAGCCTCAGTAACAGCAGCCAGCTGTTTCTCAGCAATAACTTTGTCATCTTCAGCCGAGGAGAGTTCCTTTGGAGAGCATACCTCTGCTGTTTTGTGGGCTGTAGTGGTTTCCCTAGTTTCTCCTATTTGCTCATCGGTTTTCTTTGGTGAGAAAGAGAGACTTTCTGGGCTTGTTTCTGGAGTCTCTGCCAGGCCCTCATGCTTATAACTTTCCTCAGAGCTAATCTGAGGGGTTCCCTCAAGCAGACTACCAGGAGAATCTGCTACACCTTCATGCTTGAGGCTTTCTGAGCTGCCATCGAAAGCAGCACTTTGTAAAGAGAGAGCAGGTAGGAACCCGTCTTTCACATGCTCTGATGGGAAAGCAATGTTAAAAGGACTGGTTAGGACTTGTTCTAAGTGAAGCTCTCCCTCCTCGGTGACCGAGAGGTGTCGAAACTGTTGATATTTGTCATTATCCTCCAGCTCTTCTTTAATGACATCAGAAAAATCCGTTGATGTTTTTCGGTCAGGGCTAATCTGGAAGTCAGTGTCCCCTTGCTCGTCAGTAGCCTTTTCCTTCACAAGTGTTGCATCTTTGACTCTTTCTTCTTCAACAAATACCGGAGAGAGAGGCTCAGCTGTTTTACAGCTCTGTGCTTTGACTTGTTCTCCCTTTATAACATCACGCAAAGAGGCCTGAGCCTCTTTTTTGGACTGTGAATCTTTCAGGCCTGTAGATGGCTGGCTTTTTCTGGCTGGCTGGCGATCTGACCTGTCTGTTTTATGGACCTGTGCTATTTTACTTTTTAAACCAACTGCTTCTCGCTGAGTTGGTTCTTTGCCAGGGGGATGCTGCTTTTCTTTGAGAGACTTGTGCTCAAACAGCCCAGATATATTCTTGGATGGATCCTGCCCTGACTGGAAGGCTTTCATCAGCTCACGGACTGACATAGTCTCTTCAAGTCTTTCTGTTTTAGCAGAGGGGGAAACAGGTGGTTGTGCTTTATGCACCGTTTTTTTAGCTTGCACTGGTCTTTTAGTAGGCCGCTCAGCCACAGTACTCCCTTTTGTTTGAATTCTCACCGGTAGTTTTGAACGTATCTTCTGTTCATCTTCCACCCGCTTCTGAAGAGCTTTTACTTTGTCTTTTATTGAGCCAATAGGAGTCTCTTCTATTACTGGGGACACTGCACTAACCTCAGGAACAGCTGCAGGCATTAAACCTGGCTCCTCATCTAATGACTCCTCTGAACTGAATTTTGTTAGTCCAGATTGTTCTTCAGTGGTTCGTGTGTCTCCTTCCTTTTGCTTTTGTTTTTCTTTTAATTTCCTCCTAACTGGTTTTTTAATTTCCAAGCCTGGTTTATGTTGCTCCTGTGCACCTTGAGTTTCTGCTGTTGGATAGTCCTGTTCTTCCTTTTCAGATCCCCTGCTTAAAACTACAGCTTCAAATCTCTCTCCTGTTAAATCTTCTTGTAATGTCTGTGGTTGCACCTCATGAAGAGACACTAACGTTTTTAAGTCATCAGTAAGATAGTCTACCATTCCTGTCATGTCTTTCTTCTCTTCCTTCGTTGTCCCTTTGTCAATTCTGACCTCTATACAGACAGGTTCGGTGACTTCTAAAGGAGCATTTTGTCTGGCCTCTTCAATTTCTTCATTGCTGACAATAACCCATTCCTCCTCCACTACCTCTCTTCCAAGAGGGGACTTCTGTGGGACGTGTTCTTCTCCTCCATAGGTTCCACCTCTCAGAATTTCATTTACTTTTTCTAAGTCCTCTTTCACTCTTTCAACAATTTCAAAAGGCTCTCCTGGCTCTTCTTCAGTGGTTTTCGCAAGATCTTTCACCTTAATGGAACCTGACTTATCAGTAGGGTCAGTTGTCAAGATGGCAGTCATTTTGATCAAATCTTGTTTCATCTCAGAAACTTCAGACAACAAGTCTGGACTGGCTAGTACAGGGACTTCATTAACCAGATGGCTTTTCAGGATAGACGTTTCTGTAGATTCTGTCTCGTCATCATCTTTGATGTGAATGAAAAAACATTGAAAGTAAAATGGAAATTGAAAATAGAGATTGAAAAATGTAATCAGGTTTGGAAATGACAGTCTTTGGTTGCAGTGGAGGAAGGTCAACAAAATGGGCTGGGAATGGTGGATCCACAAGATCTGAGGGTACAAGAGCAAAGCAAAGCTAACAGGAAAAAAACTGAAAAGAAAAATGGGCAGGAAATAACTTGCTTATTTTTCTCACTATAGCACACCCACACGAACAACATCAAAGCTATAACAAACAAAATCAGGACACCATTGAAAAAAACTTAGAATAACAACAAAAAAAAATTTAAAAAGCAAAGGGGTAACACAGTGAAATTACACAAAACCAGGCATCTCAAGATTGTTCAGATGTTACAGATCAATGTTTAAATTAAAAAAAAAACAGGAAAAAGGTGAGGAAAAAAGCATTAGAATTGGTTGAAAGTCGATTTCCTCTAAGTGAAAGCCAGTGGTAGCAAACTGTCAGAACAACATTTGGGTAAGAGTATACATTTTGTTTCTTAATGATCCAAAGTTCTGTATTTATGTGTATTTAATTCTGCTGTGATCTAAAATATGATAAAATATATAGAGATCTGAGTCAGCTGCAAACCGGCATTTCATCTAAGGGGATTTCACACCTAAACAATGAAACAAACATGTTTTTTAAGAGGCATGGTCCTTTCCTTGGAACATCCTCATTGACAAATAATGAATTGTTTGAGGGAGGAGAAAAAGAACAGGAAAAAAGAGAGAGAGAGAAATGAAGGAAAATAAAAAAGAATCCGAGTCAACCAAAAATGATTTAAATTTTAAAAAAATGTAATGTATGGCAACCAAAAATCAGAGACATTCACACTGGACACAAACACACAATTTATGTAAGCCAAGTTATTTCCATGCAAAGCAAAGGTGCTGCAAACACTGCTGGGTATGTAACCTCACTTAAAAGCACTAGCTGGAAAATGGTTATAAAGCAAAAGACTACATGAAATAATACACAACATACTGTGGTGAAATACTCTCTGTTCTCTACAACCAATATACAAAGTATTGGATGTAGGCAGCACATGATAGGGTATAACTTCATGAGGGGATATATCAGGACAAGACCCAATTCAAGGAGGGATTATTAGGACATTTGCCTTCAACTGAATAAACTGTTACAGGTTTAATGTTGGTTATGTACAGAACAGCATACTCACTTATGTGATGAAACTCTTCTTTTTAAAAAGAATCATGTTCTACTAAGTGTAACTTTTTTCTGCATCATAATGTATTACTTGAAGGAGTACTAATATTTTAAGGATGTTGGGCAATAAGAAGTATTTGTACTTCCTCACAAAAACACGCTGTTATAGTACTTCCTTGTGTTTCATGAGGTCTTAATATTCCTCCATTGGGAAACTATGTACAGTAAAACTGGATGGCCATGTTTCCTAGACTAAGAGTTTATCTCTATGCTGTTTTATAGTACTGCCAGATGCTTACTAAAGGAAAGAAGGGCAACAGAGCAATATATGGTTGATGCAAAATAAGCAACATCTCCGGAATCACTTGAAAGAAATTGCACTTCTCAGATCATAGAATCATAGAACATTAGAGTTGGAAGGGACCTCAGAAGATCATCTAGTCTAACCCCTGCTCAAAGCAGGACCATCCCCAACTAGATCATTCCAGCCAAACCTCTGTCTAGCTGGGTTTTGAAAACCTTCAAGAATGGAGCTTCCACCACCACTCTGGTTAACCTGTTCCAGTATTTTACTACCCTCTTAATGAGAAAATTCTTCCTAATATCTAACTTAAACTTCCCTCACTGCAACTTGAGACCATTGCTCCTTGTTCTGTCATCTGCCACCACTGAGAACAGTGTAGCTCCATCCTCTTTCAAACCCCGCCTCAGGTAGTTGAAGGCTGCTATTAAGTCCTCTCTCTGTCTCCTCTTCTCTAAACTAAATAAGCCCAGTTCCCTCAGTCTTTCCTCATAAGTCATGTCCCCCAACACCCTCACCATTTTTGTCGCCCTATGCTGGACTCTCTCCAATTTGTCCACATCCTTTCTGTAGTTGAGGGCCCAAAACTGAACACAGTACTGCAGATGTTGCCTCACTAGTGCTAAATAGAGAATACTGACCTACTGTTGACCTACTGGCAACACACCTACCAATGCAGCCCAATATGCTGTTAGCCTTCTTGGGAACAAGGGCACACTGCTGGCTCATATTCAGCTTATTTTCTACTTTCCCCCCCCTGGTCATTTTCTGCAGAGCTACTGCCCAGCCAGTCAGTCCCCAGCCAGTACTGGTGCATGGGAGTGTTCTGTCCTAAGTGCAGGACTTTGCACTTGTCCTTGTTGAACCTCATGAGATTTCTTTTGGTCCAATTTGTCTAGGTCCCCCTGAATGCTAGCCCTACTCTGCAGCGTATCTGCTGCTCCCCCCAGTTTGGTGTCATCTGCAAGATACTTTACACATGGTCCAGTCAAAAGAATTTTGATGTTCAATTCCAGCCATGTAATGTTATTTGCTACTGTGGACTGCTGCGTCTATGTTACAAGGCTGTGATTCCAATGAAATTCCACAGGAGCATGCAGACCCAAGCTAGCATATCCTGCTGCTCCTGATTTGGGGTCCTCATTAGCTGCATCTGAATGTTTTGGAATGTTAGAAATTTTTGGACTCACCCAATCTCTTTGGAAAGCTTATTTGTTCTAATGAATAACATTAGCTTCAACTACAAAAGAGAAGAGGGTTGATATATCACCCCTCCTGTGGAATTTCATTGAAATAACAGCCTTGTAAAATGGACGCAGCTGTCCACAGTCCATGGCTGTAATTCTGCATATGTCTAAAGTCTAGTTTAGAATCTCCTTAACTTAAATGAGACTACCTACAATGGGGTCTATGATCAAATGGCAGTTGGAAAAATAATAAAGTTATTATAGTGAACCATGATAAAGTTGGAAACTTTATTATGAAGCTCAGAAGAGAAGAGATCTATTAGGCATAATGAAAATAACCAACATTAATCCTGTAAAATTCTTGGACCAGGAAGGAACTCATTGAACACTGGGTATTATACATTATGGAATTTATTTGTAATACGGCAATGGGGAAATAGTAAAACTTCAAAATACAGCAAGAAAAATAACTCTGTCTTCTGCATTTAGTTGTAGTCACTTTTAAAGATGGCTGAAAACCCAAACCATCAAAAGTAATTGTTTTTCGAGTGCCTGTGGTAAGACAATCACATTTGAAATTTCATATGAAAGCTCTCAGCTCTCAAGGATACTTTTCAGATGGAAAAGACTGTTTTGGTTTGCATCTTCATTAGACGAATCATTAACCCCTAAAATTCCACTTAATAGACGTCAGGTTCCATGATAAAAAGTAGGGCATGTAAGCAAAGCCATACAAAGTCCAGTCATATTTCACCACAGTAATGGGGGTCTGATTACTTTGAACAGTATCACTTTTATACATGCCTGAGTTTCATTTAATGAACTTAATGAAATGTATCTGGAACTTTAGAGATGCTTTCATTAAAAAAGTGATACTGTCATTTCTCTGGTAAAAATGAGGTGACAATATTATGTCAACATGTGGACAAAAACATAAAATGGAGGGATGGGTACCTTATACAAGCATAATAGCAATAGCAGGGTCACTAGGGATGTTGAAGGAAAGTGAATGCTTAAATGAATTGTTTTAGAATTTACTGCTTATTAATTAAGTTAAATAATGTTAATAACTAAATAGCTGCATTTCAATTACATTGCTTTTTATTACATTTTTAAAACTATTATCGCTATTAATAATGACAGTTAGATCTTAGGATCTCTCTCATGCTTATCTTTATTTTTAGCCAGCTTCCATACAAAATTAGATATTATAATAATTTTTTTACAAAATCTTACTTTTTTCTGATGTGACATCAGCCTGAAAAAGAGCAAAAAAAAAAGTTTTAAAGTTACAATATCATCATTGCTATGTATATTAAGATGGTAGGAAAGTCACAGGATGAGTGAAGACCACCATTATTATAAACAAATACAGTTCCAGTGATTTAAATGGAATTGTGCATGTTTATAAACTGACAGTAATAATGGTTTTAGTTATTTATTGTATTGACAGAGCATATCAGTTATCTAATGGCAGCTACTTTGTTACGGTAATAATTTGGGCTTCACCCTGTACAACATAGGTGCTAAGTACTGCATGCCTATATGATGAATAGGGATGACAGCAAAGAGGATTCTGGTTGTAGATTAGTGAGAGTGAAGTTGCACTACTATGAAATTATTCCTACACTTAGGTGACGCGGGAATGCACAAATAGATCATAGGGAGTAGAAACTTGTCAGCACAAGGGACAAACAGGTATTATTTAATATTACTAAGGGCCTCGTCACACAGGACACTTGCATTTTATCTGGGGTCATAATAAGCATTACGCCGATGTATTAAAAGTTAGAATGTGTTCTGAGCAGTCACACAGTAATGCTTGCTATGATCAAGGATTGTCAGACTCAGCCTCTGAACTGGCTCCTGAGCAGTGTGGTGGCTGAGAACTACCAATCAGCTGATATCAGTCCAAGCACCCAAACCACACTGTAGTCTTCAATTGGCTTCATGTGCTGCTGGAGCTGGGACTCACAACCAGCTGATCTGTGGTGCCAGCCCCAGCACCACACTGAACCAGTTCCAGACTCCAGTGCAGTGTGGGGTTGGGACCTACAATCAGTTGATTTTCAGTCTCGGCCCTGGGAATGCACTGGAGCCAGTTGGAAACTGGTGCAGTTCCAGGGCTGGGACTGAAAATCTGCTGAATTGTTAGTCTCAGCTCAGGTACTGCACTGGAGATGATCTGAGAGTCCCATGTGATCCTAGGGCTGGGACCCACAATGGGTGGACTGTGGGTCCCAGCCCCAGGACCACAATTGATCATATTATCTCTGTGGAACAGTCCCACATTAACTCAACACGTGTTACTTAATACAGTGTAAAAAGGCGTAACTTTGCTGTGATACAGTACAATAGGAAAATGCTAAGCACCTGTTATTCTGCCTGAACACATAGATATTGGCATTTTAAGTGTGTTTAACATGTGCTGAAGTGTCTTGTGTGACTTGGCTCTAATATATATTTCTACCAATGAGAAGTCCTGCTTACCATGAAGCGGAACATTGTGCTGCTCGACTTGCAGGGTGTATTAGGTATGCATTTAGTGGATGAGGTAGTTTTAGTCTCATTTAAAATTCAAGATCCTTATAAGAACATTAAGGGATACATTTGCATGTACTAATAAGCATGCTTGACCTCAGATATGAAGAAAAAGTTTTGGTTGCTATTATCACTCAGGCTGCTAGAAACTGAAGGAGGTATATAGTCCCAGAGATCTGCCTGTACAATTTTGCCAGGGCAATTTTGCCAGAGCAATCATTTGTGTACAGAAATAAGATCAACATATGTAAATGGAATTAATAGATCCAAAACTGTGGAGGCACCAATCTGAAATAGAGCTCTGTGAGCCAACTCTATGAAGGCAGGGAACAGAAGGCATTGTTGAAACAGTATCGCTTATGACACTGCGGTGCACAGAACATCTTCAGTAAGTGTCAAGAATGCCCACGTCTGCTAAGGAGAGGGTCCTTAAGTCAATAACTGCAGTAACTGAATCAAATATAGTGCAATATACTGAATCAAAATGTGACATGACCCTACTGCTTGCTTTTCAAGGGAGTGATTAGGGTAGAAATAAATTGTTACAAATTGTGACATGGCAATGCATGGCTCATGATCTCTGTTAGGCCATTTTACTATTGGTGAATCCGATGCAAGCAAGTGTGATTTAATGTAAGGATCCATTAGAACTTCAACAGCAATTTCCATATTGCTACTGGAAATCCCACTGATGCATTGAGAGAAAAACAGACTCCTTAAGATGGATCTAATTTTTGGATAATTAATATTCCAAGAGCTCACCAGTGATTCTCTATGTCAGCATAATAATACAAGTAAATTTTATTCACAAAATAAATTAATACAACCACTTGAAAATATAAAAATTGCTAAGAAGTTTTTAGTGAACTACAGGTTTCATTTAAGAGAAGAGAGGTGAGAATTCAAGATCTCGGAGCCAATGGGGACACTAGATTTCAAGTACATTACCTAAAGCGCATTAATGCATGTGTAGATGTGTGTGTGTTAGGAGCATTGGCCCTATTCCTCTATTAAGGTGTAAGCTGCATTTCTTAAATGTTTAACAACCTAAATATTTTCTTTTGGGTTAACACTGGGTTCTACTAATCAACTCAGAAATCCATAACCATCACCATGGACTTCTACTGCATAAAGTCCAGATTCTTGATTGGGTTGCAGCTCCATTGTTCCACTGAGACAGTGCAGTGGACCAGATTCAGGGGAACTCCCTGCTGGATGTAACTGTGCTATATGTTTCTGCCTCCATTCTTACATGGTAAGTATGTTTGGGCTGTATCAGGGGATGGAAGAAGAGAGTAGAGCTATACCACTCCACCAGTTTCCTCTGAGGGCATCTCAATTTTCCAGGGCCAGGACCTCCTCAGAATCAGGAAAGTATAACTAGCACCATGATGATAACTCCTCTCATCTGTGCTAAGTAGAATTATCTGCCCACAGTCTTTCCCATGCTTGCAAAAAAATGCAGGTAGCTTTTCAGTGAAGAAGTATTCTGTAGATCTATTTTTGAACAAAAGTATTTTAACATACTCTGAAATCTCCTTCAGATAAAGTAAATCACTATGTGTGTCCAACCTGCAAGCATCACCGAATGGCATTCAGCTCCTTAAAATGGGAAATGTTAATCCATCCTGGTAACACTAGGACCGATGGCCAATACACAGGGAAACAATTCAGCCTTCTAAGAAATATGTATTAGTTGTCTCTTGTTAGTACATACAAGCAATGATGCACCCATAATGACAGCACTACAGCAAATTACCTCTTCTTCCTGTTCTTGATCTGATTCTGATTCCTTTCAGCCCCAAAATGCCATGCAAAAAAGAGGGGAAAAACAGGGTAGGGAAATTACAGAATATTTAGAAGAAAAGAATAGGAAAAGTGTCACTTCAGATAACATTCAACAGATAAAAGTAGCAAGCATGCTTTTGCAATCAGTTTAAAAAGTCTAAACTGGAAAAAAAATATCTAGAAGGTCTACTTAAATATAAAAGGCTGCAGAGTCAAATAAATTACACACTGAAAAGTTGCTTGAGAGTGTTAGGTTTCCACAAGGTCCTAAATCCAGCTTTATAAGGCTTATGAGGTATGCATGCTCAAGAGAATATTTATTTATATTTTAGGTTAAGGAAGCACAGACAAATCCTCTAAAATAATGGAGAAGGTTCCCCTTGTAAAACTAAAATTTTATGAGATGTGCTGCAGCATATATAGAAAGGTGGCCCTCTGAACAGCTACTGCAAAGCACTTTCTACAATGCGCTTATATTAATCTATTGAGACAGTATGCTCTTTTAATTCTTTATAATCATTAAAGGTAAAATGCATCTCTAAGCACAGGCCTGACTATCTTGCATGAACAATACTCGGACTGATAATATTCATGTAGCTCAATGGACTAATGTAATGGGGGCCAACCTTTTTGACAGGAGTGTCACAAATTATCCCCAGACCCTCCCCAAGTGCCACTCCCATCCCCTTCCTCTGCCCAAACTATGCATCTGCTTTCTGGTCTCTACTCTGGTCCATGCCTGATTTCCTGCTCTGTTTTCTGCTTCTTGCCCTATCAGCTGCTCTCCCTGATCTGCCATATGTCACACACACAAGCTCACGCCACAGGCTGGCAACCCCTGCATTAATGGAAGTCACCTGCTACAATGTTGATAACGACAGTGCAGGAACCTATGGGCAAAAGTAACAGAATTGTGCTGGTGTCCTGCACATTCTGTCTTAGTGCCTGGTCTAACTCTCGTTGAAATAAATAAAAATTGTTTCAATGCCTTTGGTGCTCCTTGGCTCAAACACTGAGCAAGATATGGAAATGCCATCCTAATGGACTTTGATTTTAAAGCTTTTTATGACTACCTTAATAAAATAATAAAAATATATTGCAGTTCTGAGGAACACAGTATGTGTAATTCATTAACAATTAATTAATTGCCTTATCCTTCTAAAACCCTAAGAAGGGGTTATAAATTATAAGCCCCTTCATACAGGGAAGGCACTAAGACTTACAGTGTTCAGTCAATGCCCCAAATCATATTGGAAGTCTCTGACAAAGCTGGGATGCAAGCCTAGCTTCATGAATGATTGGTGTCTCCCGTGACAGGGGGCACCACGGTGGTGAGCGGAGAGTGGAAACTACCTGCAGCCGCCGCTGGCAGTATTGGCAGCAGCGAGTGGGGACTACCTGCAGCTGCTGCCAGTGGTATCTGCCCGCAGCCAACCTCCACCACCGGGGGAAGGGGTGGGTGGCAAGAGGCAAGCAGGGGCTTCCTGCAGACGCCGCTGGCTGCATTGGCAGTGAGGGGCAGGCGGGTGTGAGCAGCGACCTCCCATAGAAGCCGGTGGTGGCTTCAGCAGTGGCCAGTCTCAGGGGATGCACGTGCTGCCCCCCGTATCCGCCCTATGCATTGCCTATGCCCAGCTTATTTAGTGATTCCCAGTTCTGTCTTTTACTGGTGGGTATAATTTATATACATTTCAGCATAATTTCTGAATAGAAATAAATCTATCATGGCTAGGGACCTACCAAAATTGCAGTTTCATAATTTTCATGGAAACTGTAATTTTGGGCAGGCTCAGTAAAAAAAGTGTGGGCTCCATGAAAAAGTGTGGATGCCATGCTTTTGGCAGGGTCCCTGAAAAAAAACAACTCACCAAAAATAAAATGCTGACACCCTCTGGGGAGCCAGCAGTCCTTTGTGCCCACCCATGGAGCCCACCGGGGGAAGGATGGGAAGGGGTGCTGCCTCTGCCTCTCACTGCTGGTTGGCTGCAAGGGCTGTCCATCATACAGCTCACTCCTCACCACCAATTCAGAGTGAGGGGCAGAGCCACATGATGGACAGCCCTACTCACAACAAATTAGTGGTGTGGGGTGGGGACACTAAGTCCACCTGGCCAGTCAGAGATGTGGGGGGGCCACCATGCTCTGTCTGCAAAGATGGCTGCCAACCCACAGTCTGCTCATGAAAATGGCCAGCAGCCACCTTGACTTTCCTTAATCATGGGTCTAATCCAGAGCAAACTGCATTAGGTCTATGAAGTCTATAATCTTTGCATTTCATTAGAAATTCAGACAGAAAGCTATATGAGCTACCAAAATCCAACACAAACACCCTCCTCCCCTAGTAGACAAATATTAGGTCATAGATGCAGATTGTATTTTCAGATGAGTGATTATGTCAGTATTCAAGAAAACTATGGAATCAACACTACTGGAAGTTTGTTTGTGCAGGTTAGGCAAACATTTGTCTTGAATGATTAGGCATGGACATTGCAGCCTTCAGAAAGGGCACTGACCTAAATAATATCCTGAGGTTACCTCCAGTCCTATTTTCTACAGTGCTAAATATTGTGGGTGTTATTTATACTTCATTAGAGACTAATAAGTCTTTAGAAATCCTTTGTCCTTCAGCCTATTTGCTAATCATTCTGTGATGTGATCATAGGCAATATTTGTAAAAAAAAGAAAAAAAAGCAAGCTCTGCTATAGTACCTTGGTGTAAACTGGCAACGTAATATTTAGGTTGCAGATGGCTTGATGTACTAGGCCTCTTGTAGATTTTGGCTCCTTCATAAATGATAGTCGTCCACAAGGTTCTTGAGTTGTATCTCGTACCTAATGAAGCAAAGATATTGAAGCATAAAAGCAATTTTGTTTTACAGCGCACTTCAGATACAGTCATTAAAAGTATTTAGCAGGAGGAAGTTAGATCTGGAAGGGAAGTTAGCTTCTGTATGCAATTATAAATTCATGGGAGGTCTATTGTTGCTGCTCCTTGTTTGATGGGTGTGAAGGTAGGTGTAGGTGGATGCATGAGGCAGTGGGAATGAGACAGGAGGATAATGAAAACCACAGATACATTTATACATTTGAAATTACTAAAAGAGACTTGTCTGTAGAATGCTGTGAGAGACTGCAACTGCACTGTGATTATGCTCCCATGATGGCCTGCAATCACTTTGTTTTTCAATTAAATAGAATTTGGTCCCCAAACTTTGAAAAAATAATGGGACTCATCTTTGATTGCTCTATTAAATGGGCTGGGGGGGGGGGGGGGAGTATAAAAATACACCTCAGATATAACCACACCATATTCTTGCTCTTTTATCCTCCCACATAGATTATTAGAAGTTATTGTACATTCTACTTTATTTGCATAAAACACAGCACTTGATAACTTAATTGCTGTGATAGGTACAGAATCAGTGAGGAACACATTTGACAAAGTTCACACTAAAAAAAAACCCTTACATTTCAGAAGATCTAATCATTTTGATCCCTATTTACTGCACTTGAGTGAAGAAACCTACTGCCAAACCTCTGAAAGCTATGCAAAATATTTAAGTGAGACCACTCTAACCCCAAATTTAACAACATTGTATAGAAGCATTGTAAGTTCTGATGCTTTGTGCTATTTGGGAGACACCTTTATGGTGCAATTACACACAAGACAGAGAGTATTTCAAATACCTTAAAAGTACTTTTAGATTTTGCAAACAGTCTTAGAAAATGTAACTTGTTGAACAGGTACCAATAAAGAAATATGCCTTCTTATTGGTTTTACCACCCAGGCCAAGTGGTAAAATTACTCTGAAATATAGCTGCATATGCTTTTGTCAGATTAAACAGGATGTCAAGTCACATCAAATGCTTTGAGACTTGTCTTGGAAAGCCTATGATGGGATATGACCACACAAAGTCAACAGTTTGTGATATAAACAAAAGCTGGATCTGTTCTCAATAAAGAAAACAAATTTACAGAAGAGCAAGGGGTAGAGGGAGAGCAAAAGGCACAGGACAAATACTGTAATTATGCAACAGGATGTTCCTTGTTTATGATTAGCTTATTCAGAATTTGGAACTGTCCCAAAGTTCATGACCTCAAGTAACTTCTATGGAAAAATGACTGGTTAAATATATTGAACCAATCACAATGATTAGTAGAGTTTTTAATTTAACAAAGAATGTAAAAATGTCATCTTTGCACAGTAGTCCCTGGCAGCCCTGTTGGCCATACAGAACTACCCAGCCCTTAAGTTAGGGATCTTCACCATAGGAAAGCTTTGAAACACCCTTCAAGAGCACTGTAGGAAATTCTGTTTTGTAACTGTCTGCTATTCTGTGGACTGGCATTTTCAGTTGCTAGTGATTATATTTTTTAAATAATCAAATCTCTTCAATGAAAATACAAAGCACCCTCTTGTATTCCTCCTCCAAAACAGAGGACATCAGTTCAAAGTCCTAATAAGCCTAGCAGATCTGTACCACCAACTGTCCCCAACACTAATATGAATGTTGATGAGCAAAATGCACAGCTGTCAGTATGATCAGCTCACTCATCCACTGTGATGAAGGAAGTGGATTGAACACATAGCACTTTGGTATGGGGTTTAAGTCACTACTTCTGTAGCAATTCATTTGGTTGCAGCTTTTAACTTTTATAGTTTTCTACTCCAGTTTTGAAAACTTTATTTTGTAAGCAGTATAGAAACAAAAGCTGGATTTGGAGTAGAGATGGGAATTCAGTATGAATTCTTGCACCCTCATATGCATGATAGATGTTGCATAAAGAACTCATTCTTGCTAGTATTGAAGTCAAAGGAGATTTTGTATTGCCTTTAGCAAGACCACGATGGAGCCAGAGTTGAAGAACAGATATCTTGTGAAATGTGTGTGTGATTAATTTTGTTGTGATGACAACATTGTGATGAATGCCAGAGAAACATACCAGAATATTCAGTTTTCTGCAATATAGTGAACCATAGTCAAGTTCAGCATTATCACACAGTGGTCTGGAAGTTTATGAACTACAAAACAACTAGAGATGGAGCACAGGAATAGGAAGGAGATAACTCCAATTTATACAAACTGACAAATGATATGAACCTCCTTTGCAAAGCACTTTGAGATCTATTTATGCAAAATAGTATGTTAGAGTCTGTTGATATTATTGTGGACTTGTATTTTTGCTCATTTATTTTACAGTGTATTATTTCTGTGAAGCAGAGGACTGTACCTGCAAAACAGATCAATCAAAGGAGCTGTTCTGTAGTGAGCCAAAGCTCATTAAGGTAGATACCATCATTCCTATGCACAGGCTTGAAATGTGAAAAACATGGGATAGATGAAAATGGCATGCAGTACATAACCACAAATTATTACATTTACAAGGAATGTTTACCTAGATTTTGTGCAGCCATGTTCAATAAATTATAAATAAACCAGACCAGCAGTTGTCCACGTCAACACCTACTACAGTATTTATTACAGGAGAAGATATTTTCCAGTCCAATTCATATACTGACAGCTCAGAGCTAGCCCTGAATAAAACCTTAGTCCATGACCAAATTATTCCATTACCTTTACAAACAGTGGAAGTCTATTTTCTTTGAAGGCGTAGAAACTGAATATATGATGTTGCCCACTCTTTGTAAGTGGCACTAGATTGCCAAAGCAGTCAACATAGATAGGTTTTCCTTCCAATACCTATGGAGAAATAATAATAAAAAAATCTTATTAACAATGATACTCATTTCTGTATGACTAGCCTATTTCCCTATGCAAGTACAGCTCTACATTGTTTTTTTCAACCAATCTTCTAAAAAGGTTCAGAATTTCTTACGCAAAGTTGTTGTTTCATTGTTGTTACTATCCTGAACTAGTATAAACACATTTAGAAGTTAACATTGAATCCTCGTTTTAAATATTTTACTGGCTTCACTTACAAACAGTAATAAAATTCTTAGAAATGAAAATCATGGCTGGGACCAGCATGAAGCCCTACCTGAATCTCCACTTACAATACAGCATGGTACCAGCATGAATCTCTACCTGAATCTCCACTTACAATACAGCATGGATTTAGATCTAGTTAAGCACCACAGATGAAGGAACTATATTACTCCTTGTGCGAACGCAGGATCTCAGTTTTGAGCTGGAAGGTAGCAAATTAAACCGAGTATCATGAAGTTACAGATAATTGTCTTGGCTGGACCGTTTAATTCCTTAAGCAGATTACTCTTATCAGTTATCAGTGATCTCAACACGATAATTTTTAAAAGGGCCTGATCCCATTTACCAGCTGGGATCCCATTGCTTCAACTGCAGCTGTGAGCGTTTGGCAATTATGAAAATCTGGCCACTGTCAGAAATGCTTGTATGGTATCACTTGGGTCTTTTACACATCTATACATGCGGCTCTGAGAGCTGCTCTAATTAAAGCACCCAAAGCATCATGTGTATTCAGTGTCCCGTGCTTCAACATGGCGGCAGGGGCGCTTGAACTAAAACTCGTTCAGTGAGCTTTAGTTCAAGTGCCCCAGTCACCATGTTGAAGCATGGGGATGCTGAATAGACATGACGTGGAGGCTGCTGGAGCATGTTAATCAGCACGCCCCTGCAGACTCCATTAGTTCAAGTGCCTCTGCCGCCATTTTGAAGTGCAGGGATGCTGAATAGACATGACATGGAAGCTGCTGGAGCATGTTAATCAGTACGCTCCAGCGGATTTGATTAACATGAGTCTCATATGCTTGATTAATCGAGTCTGCTCCTACATTTGCTAATTTGCATGCATTGGAGCAGATGTCTGACATATGTGCAGGTGCCCTTAGTGGCTGTTTACATGTCTCTTCGTCAATCACTGAAACTTGCCTTCAACCTGCTGCCTTCCCCTCCAACCTCCACCAAGAAAAGCTAGCAGATTGTGTGGCGAGTACCTCCTGTCATTATCGATATGAAATTTAGCCCTGACAATTTGCTGAGGCCATATTTTATCTTTTGGAGGGGACGTGGGGGGTAAAGGCTACCTATGTTTAGTACTGGAGAGCCTGAAACTGAGCAATTAAGGATGGTGAGCAGAAATTAGGTGGGGGGGGTTTTCAAGTAGAAAAGAGGATGCACTAAGCAAGCAGAATATTCTATGCTCATACATTATTTCCTACTTGCCATCGCTTTTGAGAGAGATGATTCAGCCAGAAAGAGCTTTTAACAAAAAGTACTCCAAATTTCCACAAGGAACGCTTTTACTTGTTCAACATCAGACATGAATATCCAAAAAGCAGAATATTAATCAAACATTTAATGTAAGTTCCTAATGCTGGTGGATGAACATAGCTTGTCCCACTGATTGTCAACAGCACTTGTGCTGACTTCTGCTGTCAAGGAGTTGACTACCTTTTTTATTAATAATGTACACTTAAAGTAGAGACTTAGCATTTAAGTAACTAGCTGTCTTGTGCCTTGGGAAATTTCCCTTTATTTCACAAAGCCCATCTAACACTAAGCTTCACAAATTTCAGCATAAAAAAACAATGAATAATAGAATGAAAAGGCTAAATCCTGTGGTAATTACTGTATTTTTAAAAAGGTCCTTTTCTAACATATGCACACACAACTCAGTAGGAATTTCTCTGAATTAATAACAACCTCAAGATGTCTCCTGACAGGTGGCATCATAAACCTTATTTAAAACTTAATCATTCAGCTCTGGCCAATTCAGAATGGTTACTATGTATTTGGCTGACCTTTAAGCTTAGCTCACACCCAGCAGAACCCAGTTCAAGAGCCATAGGCAGCAATGTAAGCTGTTTTCATCCTACCGCTCCACTGAGTGCCCTGGAGATAGGCAACACAGACCAGAAAGTGAACAGACCGATGCTAGCGGATGTGAGAGGCAGAACAGGAGGCGCATTGTCTTAGTACATCTGCTAGATAAATAAAAATTGATAAAACTGACATGCATGTGTCTTTGTGTGACAGCAACCTGCTGCCACCACGCCTTGGACATTTTCCTTTCAGAGTAGCTGTCCACGGTCATCATGTCTATGTTTTTGTGTGCCCAATTCTAACATCCTTAACCACACAGAATTATTAATAACCTCAAGGCCAGTTTTGCTTCAGGAAAGGACATAATCCCTCTCTATATAATCTTTTCTTTTCCCCAAAGCTAGTATTATATCAGCCTTTCAAAAAATATAGTTAGCCCTTCACCAGTAATACTCTTGTTCCTCTCAACATGGTTCTACAAGAGCCTAGCAGCCTTTTGAGACAGGTGGGTAGCATTACTCCTCCAGATTGCTGCTTTGCAGTCAATTCAGACAGTAAGATGGATCATAATAGTATCGTGAAGATTCCCCCTGGATGTGACAGTGCCCACGTACAGACATTCCTTTCTACTGGAAGAAATTTATTCTGATAGAAAAATAGCTCAGGAGCTGAACTGCACAGATGTTCCTCTAGCCCTGTGACTGCAGAACTCCACAGGGTGGAGAACTCTAGCCAGAGAGCACTGGAGGGCTGCTCCCTGGGCCATCCCTTAGTGGAGGTCCATAATTTGACAGCCTACCCTTTTCCTGGCCTGGGGGGGAAGTCAAGTGACAGTTGGCTGCTGAAAAGCAGAAGCTGCCACGGACAATTGGGAAGGATCCTGCCCTGGAAGTATGCCCCCACATCCTGCCAGTCCCTTGGCAGGAGGGGAGTTATTCTCTCATGGTGGGAAACCTCTCAGTTCTCCCCCACAGGAGAAAAGCCCTGCTCCTTGTGCTCTTATATGGACTGACCCTGAGGAATATGTGTGGTAGGAGAGGGGAAGACAGGAACAGTTAGGTGCTGTGGCAAGGCTTCAGGAGCCTTGCAGCAGGGGCATGGCAGCCTTCTTCATCCCATGCTGCTTCAGGCTGGCTCTGGCACTGCTCTGCTTCAGCTGGGTGGCACAGGAGATGAGGGGAAGTTGTAGGGATGAGTGGTCAGGAGGTGGGAACCAGGCTTCGAAAAGCCTCTGTATGCTGGCTCCTAACCTCCCTATGGCAGGGTAAAACCTGGAGGCTGGAAGCAGGACTCAGGTCCCTGAGTCCTTTTCCCATCCACCAGCTTTTACATTGCTGCCCTCATGCTCAGCTAAGCAGCAAGGGGGATCCAGCAGAAGCAAGAAGCCAGATTTTCTCAGAGACCCTTTTTTAAATCACCACCTTGCTGCTAAACTGGGTGGCAGGGGTGGCAAGGGGAAATGAGCAGGAGCCAGCAAAGTCCTTTACCTCTCCCTGAAAGCAGGGTCTGCCCATTTTGGGGAAGAGGTACTGGTCTAGGGAAATAGGGGAACAGCTGTCCCCCATGCCTTCTCAAGACCGGATGGACCCCAGTCTTGGGAAGACAAGGAGCCTTTCCTTCACCTACATTTCTCCTGGTCCTCAGGTGGAGCTAAGCCGGGGGAAAGTGTCCAGCAGTGGATCTCAGAGCCTCTTGGAGTTGATCTGAGGCTGGGGTGGGGGGCTGAGTGACCACATGCATGCACACATATGCCCCAGCCCAGCGGGTCAGTCCGTGGGGGAGGAAAGGGGCGGGGGCTAGATTGAGGCCCCCACAGTAAGGGACAGTGCTACAGAGGCAGAAGCAGGGGTAGGTTGAGTGGGGCCCCAGCTGGGTGGGACTTACCTGCTGGGGAGGTGTGACCCCAAATAATTTTTTCTCCCTCTGCCTCAACCTGCATCCCCCTTCTTTCCCCACAGACTTACCTGCTGGCTTGGGGGGGTGGGGTGGCATATGGTAGATCTTGGGCTGCTTTTAAATGACAAAGGTGATCTCCTACTTAAAAAGGTTGGAGGCCACTGGTGTACAGACATTCGGTCTCCCAGGAATGATTTAACCCCAGTTGTTGCCAAGTTATTCGCTCTTGGTTATTTTGCACCAGGAGCAAAAGCATGAACATTTGTACATTTTTGGTTTCTACCAAGAGAACGATTATTCTTCTGGAAGAAACTGAATGTCTGTACTTAGAGCCAGTGAGTATCACCCTCAGCTCTAAACCCATGGCCTAAAGAGCATAAAAATGAGTTTATGGGTAGAAGTTTCAAAAGCATTTGACTGAAAAGGGAGCTCAGGTTCCTTTTTCAAAAGTGACTTGAGGATTAAGGAGTCTAAATTCCATTCAATTTCAGCTTTGGTTCCTGAGTGTCTACAGTCAAATTTACACTTTAGATTTCTGTAGTTTTATTGTTGGGGCTTTTTAAAATATTTTTTCCGACATTTGTTATTTTTATTACAGGAGATTTAGGCTTACAAAACAAAATCAACTTGGCACACGAACTACATAAGCAAACCAAAAGTATATAAAAACATCTACTGCAACTTTCATTCATTTTTACAAAAAAACAAAAGCAAACTCAAAAGGCCAGTGTAAACTTTCACATGCAAAAATATATTGCCACTATTTTGATTTGGTAGATACAAACCTGATTTTGAATCTGATAAGAAAACTTACAAGAAACGTTTGCATGTTGTTATAACTAAGTTTTGTCTCCTGTACCAGGCAGCATGCAGAAACTGCTATTTTGGTACTATATTTAGAACGACATTTTGAATGTAAACAGGGACCATTATTTTATTTTATACCATACCTCTACATCCCTGCTTCTGGCAACTTCAGCAAAATTTTCTTGTTGTTCCAGGGTTTTGTCCACCTTATCATCTGTCATGCAAAAGCACCTCAATCGTGCTTCAATGGGATCATGTGATTTGGCAAAAACTACAAATTTGGCCATGTAGGGCACACAAATAATCTCTCTGTACACTTGGGAGGCAAAAGTAACAGATTCCTGTATCTGCCGACAATCTATCAGCCAAAACCTGTGGAAGAAAAAATAGAGTGGTTTTACCAATACAGCATGCTGTAAGCAACACTAGTTCTCAAAATGCTAATGTATACTGCATCCTGGTCTCATTGTCTTGTACACCATAACCGTGTTGATCTAAGAGGAATGTAAAAACACAAGATATTTGAAATTCCTTGGTTTGGGCAGATGAGAGTGAGGATGACCATAACGTACTTTTTAAAGATTTTTTTAAAATGATATAATCTCAGATTCTGCAAAGACATGCACATGCATTTTGCTTTACTCCCATTAAGTTAAGCATATTTGTAACTCTTTTCAGGATAGGTCTATAAATGGAGCTCTTTGTGTGACCCATACATTTTAAATAATGCCCATACCATCAGAAAAAGAAGCTGTGTTTTTTGGAGATAATCAGTATTTAATAGGACATGAAAGGAAAATTTTTCTACAGTAAATATTCCCCTCTGCTGTTCAACTTCTGCAGTAGGGTAAGATAAATTTACCAGAGTGAGCCAGGAAATCCAGGGATATTTGGTGTTTTACACAATGACACCTGTTATGCTACTTGTCAAAGTCTTCTTGACTGGATACCTCCCTAATGCTTTATAAGACTCAATGTTGCTGAGACCACATTTCCTTGTGTGTATGCTGAACCCTCTGCACTTCAAAGCATGACCAAGGATATGAAGCTTGAACCAGAACTCTTTGTTAAATACCAGACAAAATTACTTCTACAGGTACTCCAGCTGTGCAGACTCTAAGCTCATGTTTATCCTATGTGTTAGATCCTACCAACAGGAGGGTTTTGGCTGATTTTACATACGTAAGGGTGTGGAAAGATGAACAGTTAAAGTTATTTAAAAATATAGTGCTTTTCATCTGTCTACTCTATTTTGTACCAGTGGAAGTTAAACTGTTGTAACTTTAAACCTGTTTAATTCAGGTTTAAGATTTCAGTAGCTTAGCTCCGTTATACTGGATGGTGTAACCAGTTCAGGTGCCATGCACCCTCAAGCAGTAAATCTCTTTCCTTTAAAATGGTATTGTATACTGTATGCACAATTTAATTTTAAAGGCTAAGTACAGACAGTCAAAAAGCCCAAGGCAGAATTGATTCAATCTTCACAGGTTAGTTTAAACTGTGTAGATTGAACTGATAAGTAAGTGAAAAGACATTTATTTGCTTTTGATTCTGGAAATGCAGCTCCATGCCTGCAGTGGTCTAGGCCAGAAGCTGGGGGGTAGTAGAGCATGCCTCCCTCCTCAGCTGGAGCACAACTTAGACCAAGTTGATTTTCTGTACAGGCATGCTTGCTATTCATAAGATTATTCCACTATAGATATCTTCTGTGTATCTGTTATATCACTGTATAAGATGCTACATACTTCATATCCTATCTGCTTGCTTCTCTTAACCAGAATCTCAACATGATATGACTGTTACTATGGGCTGCCAAACTGTGCTATTTGCATGTATTACGCATCTCAAGGCCCCCACTATGTGTTATAGCTTTTACTACCTTGTTAATTGCACAATTAATTTAGACTGGCTACACATGCAAATTAACTAAGGCAACTTAAAAAGGTCCAACCAGCTAAAATGTTATTGCTCAAAAATGTGTAATAACTGTATAGCTGGTTTCTATCCAGCTTTAATTTGCACATGTCGGCAGTCTGCAGCTGGGAGGCCACAGCTGCTGCAATCTCCTAACCACTGAGAAGCACAACCTGCCCCCGATGCTGAGAGGTCGCAGCCAGTGGGATCTCCCAGATGCGGGGGGTACTCCATGCAGTGACTGGTAGATTGCTGCTGTGGTGATCTCCCAGCCACTGAGATCTTCCAGCCATGGGGTGCCCCACTCACTCCCCGGGGCAGAAGATCACAGCAGTACCCCACAGTTACTGGAGCTGAGCATCTCAGAGATAACAGGATTCTCAATCCTGGCTGTACCCCATGCACTGCTGGGGCTGAGAGTCCTCCAGCTGACAGGGCTCAGTCCCAGCGGTGCATGGGGTACACCTGGGACTGAGAACCCAATCAGCTGTAGGACTCTCAGCCCTGGCTGTATGTGGTCCCCATGGCTAAGAGTCCCATAAGCAGAGAGAGCTCCCAGCTGCAGGAGCCAGCTACTTGTCGATGCAGAGGGAGCCCAGGATTGGGTTCCCCTCTGAAATGGCAACAAGGTGCAATGGGATCTAATGCATGATCCCACAATTGTGCCTCCTGGCATGCACGTGTGGCATGGTGGAAATCACAGTTGTGTGGATCATGCAATAGATCCCATCGGGGTGTTGGCTGTAGCCATATTGGTTTAAGGACATAGGCAGACAGGGCTCTTTGGGTAAATGTGATATCTTTTATTAGACCAACTAAAATAGATGGAAAAATTCTTCTTTGCAAGTTTTTGGGTACAAACACACTTCTTCAGACAGAGGGAGCATCTGCAGTTGTTTTGTGCTTGCCTGGGTGGGTCACATCTGGAGTACTTTTTTCAGTTTTTGGCCCCCCACTACAAAAAGGTTGTTGGACAAATGGGAGACAGTCCAGCAGGGGGCAACAAAAATGGTTCAGGGGCTGGGACACATGACTTATGAAGAGAGGCTAAGGGAACTGGGTTTATTTAGTCTGGAGAAGAGAAGACCAAGTGGGGATTAAATAACAGTCTTCAACTACCTGACAGGGGGCTTGAAAGAGGATGGGTCTAGGCTGTTCTCAGTGGTGACAGATGACAGAACGAGGAGCAATGTTCTGAAGTTACAGCAAGGGAGGTTTTATTTAGATATTAGGAAAAACTTTCTCACTGGGAGGGTGGTGAAGCATTGGAATGGGTTACCTAGACAGGTGGTGGAATCTCCGTCCTTGGAGGGTTTTAAGGTCCGTCTTGACACAGCCCTGGCTGGAATGATGTAGTTGGGGATGGTCCTGTTTTTAGCATGGGGTTGAGCTAAATGACCTCCAGAGGTCTCTTCCAACCCTAATTTTCTATGATTCTATTTCCTTGAATAGAAAACGATCCTGATAATAAGACAACGTCCCCCAATAACTGGATTCTATATATGAAAAATGCATAAATTTGTTATAATGTTTCAGGTATTGAATCTAAATATTGGAGTTTTGCTTTTAATTTGCCCTTGTCTTATAGCTACAGTAGGGGAAAATAAATCTGGCGAGGAGGGAGTGAGGAGCTCCTTTGCTCTCTGCTTCCCCCCAACTTTTTCCCCTGGCAGCCCCTTCCCCTTTTCCTTGCTGTCAGACCCTGCTCTCCCTGAGCACGTGGAAATGAGCTTGAAATTAAACATGGCTGTAGCTATTTGCTATAGTACCCATGCACTTAGTCCAGAATTGATGCATGACCTTTTTTTTTAAACTGCTGCAAGTTTTGGCACAGGTCTTCCATAAACACACTTTTGAGCAGCACTTTGGCACCTATTTATATGTAGTACAAAGTATGTATGATAGTAGTCCAAAGCGAAAATCTTGTGATTTACCTTATATACATTGGGCTGGGCCCCACCAAAGTCAACAGGATTTCAAATCACAAAGGCCTGCCCCCTCCCCACCCCCGTCCCGCAAAACGATCCATGTGCTAATTGGCCCCTATTCAGAACTGGAAATGCGTGTTCTTGTTATGAGTCCAGGGATATTCCTAAAATGTATATGCAGATGAGGTGTAGGACAACCTGGACCAGCTTCACCTCATGGCAGGACTACACTAATCATGTGGACAGGTTGATAGAGGGAGTGACAGAAGGATTCTGATGAACTCTTTGGGGCCTCATTTGGTGATGTTTGCCAGGAATTAAAGCCTGGTGAAGAAACAGGAATCACTGGAAATGGGAAAGAAAGTCACAGTTCAGATATAGGAGTGAATAGAAAGACAAAGGGTACTGACAGACGGGGGGGGGGGGGGGAAAGAAACAGCAGTGCATTACTTCAACCTGGCTCCGCAGCACCTGCAGAGATTGGGTGCTTAGCGGGGCTTTTGGGCACTTAAAAGCTAAAGCCAAAAAAGCCCCACTAAAGTGCCTGATCTCTACAGATGTTGGGAAAGCTGGGTGCAACTAATGCACTGCTTCTCCTGGCCATGTGTTGGGCTCAGCATGGGAGCACACAACGTTGACAGTAAAGCACTGGTTTTTTATCCCCCACGTCTGCAAGCAGCCAAAATTTATACAATATCATAGCTCACCATGAAAAAGAGTTGTGTGTGTAATGAGCATTACTGTGTCTTATTCAGATGGGCTGCACTAAACTGTCATTATGGTAGGTTCCCATCAGTATGTTTGTCCAAGATGGGCCATGTGTTTTATAGTCATGCTCAGCGTTGATGGCATTTAATCTACTTCATAGTTGGTTTCCATTGCTGAGCACATGCTGCTTTTGACAGCAGTTTAATGCTAGACAGTGTATTTAGTGAGATTTCTTTATATGCAATTATAAAATGAGGGGCCTTTTTCTCTTTGCAATTGGGGGAAAAAAACCTCATCTTGTATTCAAGTAAATATGATATAACTACTCATTATTGATAAACCTTGTTGTAATGAAATACCATCTTTCATAAGCTTCTGCAAAGCCAGCCTTCACGTAAAATCTTGCATAAAGTTTTTATAACAGCATCTTTCTGCGTGTCATCTGTCAGTTTGTTCAATACATTTGTGAAGAGTCAACTGCATAGATTACCTTTTCATAAACGATTCCATGACCTGGTACTGAAGTGTGTTTCACTACATATTTCATAGTAGTTTGGGGTCAGAAGGGACCTGAACAGATCATCTAGTCTGACCAAATTACAGCAATTAACATTTCCTTACCAGGAGCATGTGTCATTTTAAGATAAATTTCTGCAGATGAAGTAATATGTGCTATAGAATTGTAGGTGTTTTCCCAAGAGTTTTAGAGAAAAATCACCTGAAGTGCTTCAGATCCAACTATACTGCAACCTGTGCTCCATGGGTAGGGGTGTACTGATCGAGATTTTTTGGGTCAATACTGATAGCTGATTTTTAATGAGCCATATTGGCTGATACTGATCTAAACACCAATATGTAGCCCCCAGCATGCAGAGTGACAACTGGCTAGTAAGTCTGTTGTGGGGGAAGGGGCAGGGGAAGGGAAGGGGCATGGGGGTGCAGATTAAGGCCCCTGTGGTGCAGGAGGAAGTGGGGCTTGGGCTGGGCCAGGGGCAGGTGCTGCCCAGCTGGGGTGGGGCATGGGACAGAGCTGCAAGCAGCTTGTCCAGGGGGTATGGGGGGCAGCTCCTGCCACTACACACACCCCGGGAGGGCATGGGGTTTATGTGCCCCTGGATTTGTGCATGGAGAGGCTTCCCCTGAGGGCTGGGGGCAGTGCCAGGCTCTTCCTAGCAGTGGGGCTGGACCAGACTGCACTCAGGGTGGGTGGCGGTGGCACTGGGAGGGGGGGATACAGGGGGAGCTGCAACCACCCCAAAATTCACTATAGCTCCCCTCCCAGTGCTGCCACTGCATGTCCCAAGAGCAGCCTGGCCCAGCCCCCTGTTTGGGGGCCACCCCTGGCCCCAGCCTGCAGCGGTAGCCCGCCCTCACCCTGCACACAGATCTAGGGGGTACACGCCCTCCCGCATGCCCTTCCAGGGTGCATGCAGTGATGGGAGCCACTACCCTCTCCCCCTGCCCCCCGGACAAGCTGCAGCTCCGTCCCATGCCCTGCCCCACCCCGGCTAGGCAGCTCCTGCCTCTGGCCCAGCCCCACTCCCTCCCTCACCGCGGGGACCTCAATCTGCCCCACTCCCCATGCCCCTTTCCCCCCCTCACCCCTTCCTCCACAGCAGATTTACCAGCTGGACCGGCTGCTCTCCACAGAGCCAGGCTGCACTCCTGCCACCTGCATGCTGCACTGTGGCTGCGTGCATGCCCATGGCATTTATCAGCCACATCAGCCAAAAAAAGGCAATTGCCAGTACAGCCAATTTTCCTTATATCGGTGCTGATCTGATATGGAACCAGTGTATCGATGCACCTCTATCCATGTATGTACCAATGACTTTTTTTTGTGATAAATATAAAAGTTAGTAGTTCCTTCTCAATATAGGCACCTTTTCCCCCATTTCCTTCAGAATATGCATTATATACAAGGCATGGCCTCTGTATTGTTGCTGACTATTCCCTAAGAGTCCAGAGAAGAGCCACGCACATGATCAGAGGTCAGGAAAACAGACCTTATGATGACAGGCTGAGAGCCATGGGGCTCTTTAGCCTGGAAAAGCGCAGGCTCAGGGGTGATCTGATGACCACCTATAAGTTTATCAGGGGTGACCACCAGGATCTGGGGGCATGTGTGTTCACCATAGCACCCCAAGGGATGACAAGGTCAAATGGTTATAAACTACTGCAAGACCGTTTCAGGCTGGACATAAGGAAGAATTTCTTTACTGTCCAAGACCCCATGGTCTGGAACAGCCTGCCATCGGAGGTGGTTCAAGCACCTACACTGAACACCTTCAAGAGTAAATTGGATGCTTATCTTGCTGGGATCCTATAACCCCAGTTGACTTCCTGCCTTTGGGCGGGGAGCTGGACTCGATGATCTTCCGAGGTCCCTTCCAACCCTAATGTCTATGAAATCTGTGAAATATCTTTGGATAAATTTGCTTGAATGGTACCTGGATCAGCGAATCTGAGTACCAGTATTCTGTGCAAAGAATCTAATCATTCCCAGGATGGTCTGGAATTATTTAGGGATTTTGTAGACGTTTCATGTTGGCTATGACTTCAATGTTGCTTTCATTTGGCTTGATTCGTTTGGCTTCTTTTACAATGAACTGGATTTTATCTGGACTGAAAGTGGCATTTTGCACTTGGGCCCTTGCTATTGCTTGTTTCATTTTCAGACCATGTTCTGAAGTGATGCTATTATCTTGCCATCTGCTATTTATACAGATGTCCGTAATATCTCTAAATGTTTCATTGTTCTTTTATTGCAACTCTTCACTAGTTGGCTTTAATCAAAAGGGCAGAAAGAGAAACTTGTAGTGGGCCCTAGAGTATATTGAAAGGGCATAGTTCCAGTTCTCTCTTTTCTACTTTGCTTTGCAAATATCTGTCTCTCATCTAGAATAGCAAATATGCTTTTATTGGTCAGCACTGAACATCTGTTCATGTGGAGATAAAGTATGTGGTCTCAGAATAGCCTTGTTAAAAATTCTAGCATGCAGGCGAATCCTAATCCTGCCACTTTTCTTTTTTTATGACAAACTGCTCATGGAGTGGGTGAGTTCACTTTGGCTATGACACTTCTTTTGGTATCTATTTAACTGCATCTTTGAATCTCTGTCACTGCAGCAAAAGGTTCATTTCTTTATCCTTATACAGCCAGTGGGTCCATATGTAGGTAAGGCTTCCTTTGAAAGTTTTCTAGCTCCCTCAAGACTTCTCTGTACTATTGTCATTAGACCTTCTTTAAGGTTAAGTATATTGGTGGGCATTAAGGATGTCAAAGGGCCTTTCACAGAATTTTGGGCCCTTGGGCCCTGCTGGACATGGCCATTGGCAACACAAGGGTAAGTGAGGGTTGTACTGCTACAGCCCTGTTCACCCTGTGGCTATTTAGCGCACCATTGCCTGATCCCTGTGGTCACCCCCAGCACCGCAGATCTGGCATGGGGGGAGCTCAAGTCTGGCCCAGAACCTAGGGTGACTTTGACACCTCTGGCGTACAGTATGCCTATTCTATGTATTAAGTCTGGCAGTTTGCTGGCTTCTCTGCCTGTACAGACCTTCACAACAAAGAAATGAAAACTGATAAAAAATTTTGACTCTTGCTGCTGGTAGGGGGCCCTAGTCTTCAGAGTCTATGCTGGGTGTGTCACAAGACATTTACTGTGGAGCAGACTAATTAGCTCGACAGTAAATGCCTCGGTGTCTACACATGCACCCCTATTAGGCTGGAGTAAACTAAGAAACTCCACAGCAGTGCATGTGTAGACACTGACCTGGGCTGGCTGGAGCACAAAGGTGCTTCAGTGAGGGGGCTGCCTGCTGGCTAGTCCCACACTGGACCATCCTCATGTCCCCGCCAGCTATTCTACAGCACATTCAGCCAGGTTGGAGCAGCCTCAGGCCAACAGGCTTACCCCCAAGACCTCCTGCCAGCTAGGGTGCTCGGACCTGGCTCAACATGCTGCAGTCCCGGGCACACATGTAAACATGGTGCTGGCGGGGAGGGGGGATTCCAGTTCAGTAAGTGCTGGAGTTGATTGTGTCACATTCATATGCACGTGTAGACACGCCTGCTAGCAATTAATGAGAAGCAAATGCTTCCTACAAAAGAATGCCGGCTAACTTCCAGCAATTCCCTGCAGGAACGTTCTCTTAAAACTATGCTCACAAAAGAAATTAAGTTCAGGTGGCATGATAACAGACCCATGCAAATGGTAGGTACATGCTGCAGACAGTAGATATAAATTACAACATAATTCATCTACCCCTTGGAATAAAAGCCTAGAACTTCAGCTCCCAAAACAGGCTTCTGTTCCCTGAGTCAAAAGGGAAAGCCTGGTACTAATAATGGTAGCAGGCCAGTCAGTTGAGGAACATTATTCACAAAAATTGAGAATATGAAACACTGTCATTATCAATACTGCTTCAATACACATTTTGAAGGCAAATGTGTATTGTTGTGCCCAGGTCCTGCTGTTTTTGTTTTGGTTTGTTTGGGTCTTTTTTTCTTTTGTCAAAGGCAATAAAATCCCATTTTGTACACCTGAAATAAAGCAACATAAATGTGCTATTAAGCATTTTGAAATAAAAGGAATAAAAATCTGTTATTTTCTTCATCTAGGAGTATTTCATCTAATTTCTCTTTGCAGCTGACGGCATTTCATTTCAATAAAATTTGCAGAGTGGGTGGAAAAGATGGGTTGATTTGACACACTGTAGGAAGGAGCAGGGAGTCATGAAGGGTCAAAGATACTTCAGGAGGGTTGTTACCTACCCACCAAACATATCTTTGAAATGTAACTGCTCTGGTCTTACTCATCTGTAGCTGAATAATAACAGGTATTCATTCGGCACTAATCTTTTTAACATTTAACAAGTTAATTAGTAGATATTAATGACAACTGAACGTGAGTAAATCTGTACATAAAGATTTAACATATAGTAGTGGGGGAAAAATAGTAGTACACCAGATGTGCACAGGACAGGCCTAATCTTGCCTAAATAAGCCCTTGCCAGAGCCCAACATGAAGGCTGGTTTAAAATTTGGTTCTCTACAAAGGACACAAAACGTGCCACGTTTACTGAACTTGAGGAAATTGGCATGGGATGAAATGGAAAGTGGCCATGCTGCTTTGAAGAATGCTGTCAGCTTCATCAGTATATTAGATAAATGTAGCTACTTACTAATGTTTCCTTGGACTGATCTAATCCTGTGAATGGGAATGATTCCAGCACAATCATTTAAAGGCCTGTTTGGAAAGTCCTCAAGCCTATGTCTAAGCTGTCATGACCCAAGAAGTTTCACTCACTGATCCCAGTGGGATTTATGCTTGATGTCAGGCATGGGTTTAAGAAGTATCTTGCTGAACAGAGATCCAAATGAAGAGACAGTGGGTGGATCTTGCAAAAATTTGTAGGGCCCAGTGGAAGACCTACCCATATTTCAGACCATTAAAAAGGGTATTTGTTTTCAACTTCTTTGTGGGGAACAGTACCGTAACAATGGTTGGGTGAGTACAGCATAAGTCCCAGAAGCTGCCTAAGGGACAAGAGGGATAAAATAAAGCCAGGGGAGTGTCTCACTTGCCCTTCCCTGTTTTCCCTTCCCCCTCACCACCCTTCATCTTCCCCGCAGTGGGGAAGGCAGAGTGGCTGTGCAAGGTATAGGAAGAACAACTGGAGGTTTGCTGCTCTGGGATGTTATTTCCCCTTTTTTCCTCAAAAAAAAAAAAGCAACACTATCCCCCAATGCCTGCAGCAGTGAATTTCCAGCTGCTGCTCCTGGCCAGGCTGCAGTACTGGCTATTTACAAGTCTGGTGGGGAGTAAAACTGTTGACTAATGGTATGTATAAGGGGCTGTCGTTCCATATATTAACAACTTTCACTGCGGCTATATTTTATGCTGACCAGCTAGGGATGTGACAGCTCTTGTGCAGCTCTGAGACCTGGATCTCCCAAACCAGAATCTAAGTTGGAATACTGGTTCTTCAATGAAGAGTTTAAATTATGACTTTTAGCATAGTTTAAACAGCAGGCAGTGCTTGAGAGCAAATATGTGGCTGAAGAGCTCCCTCTTGTGGTATCTGATAGTGAAAAGTGTTCCTTAATTTGAGGGAGAGTGTTTTGGATACATACTTTTCTCAAGCCTCCCTTCAGTCCATGTGAGGATCTGTCAGGAGAGGTGTGGCAGGGCACTGGTAGTGCCTGTCATTTTAAGGGTTGAGTCAAAGAGCCAGCAGGTCCTGGGGACCCCAGAGGGGGCAGTGTGTGGGACTAGTGGGGGCCAGGTATGCTCACGTGTAGGTGCCTGAGCCCAGCAGGGATGAGCGATCCCGGAGACCCCAGAGGGGGTAGTGTGGAGAGCATTGGGAGGCCCTGCACAGAGTAGGGCCGAAGTGTGAGTAGGCCTGAAGGACAGCCCAAGGGGCATGCTGAATAGGGTCGAATGGGAGTAAACTTGAAGGACAGTGCAAGGGCCAGCCCCGTGAAAAGTTGTGCCCAGTGAGGGGCTTGGGGCAGAATTAGTCCAGGGTTTGGCATAAGGCCAGATTATGCAGAGTAGGGGAACTTGCGGGAACTGAAGGTCCTGCATGGCAAGGCCAGTATGGGAGTAGCAAAGCCTGATGGCCCAAGAGGGGCCATTCAAGGAGGAGTAAGGGCAGTGGAGCGTGGCCCAGTAATGGGCAGTATGCCAGAGGCCCCAGTGAGAGAGGGGCAGAGTGGAAGAGGCCTTCTGTGAGAGGGGAGGTAGTGTGAATATGTGTGTAGAGCCCAACTTTGGACTCAGTTTGCTCTGGTCTCAGACCAGGAGTAATGTTAGTCTGGATGCCATCTGCGAGGCATGGGCTGCGGTGTTGGGGAGGTCGAAGCTGCAGCTAGTGATCCCTGGCATCGGGGCAGTAATGAGCAGTTTCCCACACATACCATCCGTATATGGGAACAGCAAAGTCATGGCAGGTTAGACTGGGTGGATAGCCTTGTAGGGACAGGTGGGCGGGCCAACATGAGACATGGCCCCGAGAGATGCCCTGTGTCACAAGTGGAAAGCACAAAAATGTTGCAACCCTCTTAGTGCCAGAAAAATGCCTACTGTAGGCATGGCTCCAGAAGATAGATCAAAGTTTAAGATTGGCTGGACAGACTTGCTTTTCAATAACTGTTTTTCAAGAAATTAATTCAAATGATCATAATAACCTTCTGGTCATTGAATTTTTGTTTAATATGATAAGGACTTATGGTGAACCTACTGGTGCTAACCACAACATTAAAGATATGATGAAGTTTGTGGGATTGAAAGCTCAAAGGATATGTTCTTAAAAATCATGCCCGTTTCCATTCCATCACATGCAAATTCTCTCAAATACAGTGTAAACTGCACTTGCATTCTTCAAGTTGAGCCCTGGGAAGGCTCCTTCAAATAGGATGGGGGCCTGTCATTTGGGAGACTGGTGTAATACAATCTTCTCCTACTACTGGAAATTAAATCTCCAAATACAGGTATATGTCTTCCTACATGGCCCTAAAAGATTTTGACTACCACTGTAATATGAATAACAGATCATACTACAGTGTGTGTATAGGGTGTGTAGAATACTACAGACTAATGAAATAGCCAATAATATCTGATATATTTTTTTAAAATATTTTGTTTATATTTAATCCAAAGGGTGGTAACCAAATCTAATAAAAACTGGAAACTGCATTTTGAGTTATGAAGCTGAGTCCTCTCACACATCTTACAAGTAAGCATATGTGCAAATGAGATACTGAACAGCTGCTAAAATTCTGTCTTTGTTCTATCTGCAATGCAGCAAAGCCTAGAGAAGGTAGCTGGATTAGTGCAGGATTTTGTGCAATAGCTTTGTGTGCAGATGTAACCAGGAGAACGTGTTGCTGACGTTCACTTATATGAAAGATTCGCTCAGTCTTCTAGTGTGTAGACAGCCATCCTGTTGTGATTTACATAGGGGATCACTTCCAGGCCAGTATACAAGACTTGCCATTCTTTGGAGACTGCTGGAAGTGAAGTGTTTTTTATGCCTTGTAAAAGGAAGTCACCAAAACTCAGTGTTTCTGGTTCTTCTTCAGAATAAAATCTTTTTTTTTCCAAATATCTAGAGACCTTGAAATATCCTTAAACTCATTTTGGACACACTAGCACAGGCTGTTTCTGAAACAAAATATCCTCCTTGAGATGCTGGCAACTGCTGAGTGAAAACAACGTTCTTATAAGTTTTACTGCCACTGTTAGAGGCAGTGAAAGGGGCAAGAATGCTCATCTTACTCATCAGATGCCGAGGCACCTGAGGTTTACAACTTCACTGTAACTTCAATGTGTGGACCGCTCTAGGGACAGGACCCAAAGGCTTCCAAAATTCCTACACAGAAGAAAATACGTATGCCCGTTTTTGCTTGTAAACTAATAGATTTTAAAAATAAGTATTTGGTTGGAGTAAGACAAGATATAGGCAGAAGGAAAAGATGTAAGGAGACCTTAACAGTAAATTTTTTGTTTACTTGTTTGTTTTTGTCTTCTACTTGGTACGTACCTGGCAGAAACATTTGTCGTGAAGGAAACACATTCATTGACAAATGTTAATGGTGTCGTTCCTGTAATATCTTCCCACTGAGCAGGTGTGGTTCCACCTAAAGTAATAATATAAGAAAAAAATTTAAAACGGGAAAAAAATCACAGCCCTTTACAATCTAAGAAACTCGTATATTTTTCATTCCTTTTTTTCTAATCAGCTCCGAAAATGTTTAGCAATTGCATGCGAGATGGTCTGGAACTTGCAGGTCCATACAGACCTTTGCTATAGTATAGCAAAAAGAGGAGGTTGGAATCTTCTCTATGTTACAACCAAACACATGTTCTGCGCAGGTCCTTTACCTGTTATGAGGCAATGGTCTGGTGCTCTTTTTAGTAATTTCAGAAGAATATTTTTTTCAATTTATAAAGCTGATCTAAGAAGAAGTTTGCATGTCTTATTACATTTTAAAAGACAGACCGTGAACCCACTGGTGGGCAGTCATTTGTCATCAATTTCAGTGGGATTAGTTTAGTATGAAGTGCTTACCAACATGAGTGTGGGGGCTTGAAATTTGGCCACGACCACAATCCCCTTCTGCATCACCAACATTTGTGCAATACTAAATCACAATGCTGGTGCTCAGTGAACAAGAATAGATAAAGAAGTTAAGAAGTGGGAAGCCTAGGGCTACAGAATGAGGATAAAAATATATAACACATCGTTGTTCTCTAAGGCATGATGGTACTTTGATACGACGTTAATTCTGATGTAGTTCATGGATATGAATGCCAGTTTATTTTCCCATGCAGCCCTCACCCTAAGTTTCACTGAGCTTGGTGTCACTATAATCAGTTTAATCCATCTGACCCACAACAGTTTATAACTATAGGGTTCTGCATGCTCACACAGAGCACCAGTGCAGAAAGCCTACCTGTTATGCTGCATAGTAATCTTAAAGTAGGTGTGTCACCCCCATAGCCATTCATCATCCCATCACTGGAAGCTTTGGGGACAGGAATAGTCATCGTGATGGGCTTATGGAATTTCCTTCTTCTGGGCTCCAAGGTGACTATAGGACTGAAGGTAGCCTTGTTGCCTAAAATCTTCTTTATGAGTTCATGGTGCATAGGTTGGGCCTTTTCAAAGTAACAAGACAATAAAAGAAAATGTAAATGACCATGTCCTTCAACTGTCCCTCATGTCCCTCAACTTCTGTTTTCAACAGAAGCTCTACTGTTTTCCAGCTAATCTACTGAGTTCAACACGTATATTGCATTTTTACTCTAAGGGTCTTAGAGCATCTAAAAAACATGTAATTAATTAAATTCCACACCTCCCTAATACTTATGTTAGTATTCTCATCACTGACAGGTAAATGACTTTCCAAGGTTACACAGTCATGACTGGCTGACTTATAAATAAAAGCCACAGGCTTCCCTAATCTTTCTCTTTCTCTAAACTCATTCTCTCACCCAAATTTTTTATTTGCTCAGGAGTATTTTTGACAGAAGTGCGCAAATTGTCAACTGATTGCATCCTATTGTCTGCTGACTCTACACCATGGAAGATGTTCTGTCCTATGAAGGAGCATGCCTCAAATGCAGCACCAGTGAGGGAGGAGTGATAAGCATTGTAATTGCTTCTCTGTACCTGGAGGCCAACGCGAATCCGCTTGGTTAGAGCTCCTTCTGGGAAGACTGCCTGCACTTGTGGTACAACAGTACTGCTAAGCACACCTCCCTCGGGTCCAATGAGATTGCTGTCTTGTTTGATGCGGGATACCACTGCAAAGTACTGTGGGAAATCTCGGGTGATGATACGACAGATACGCTTCTTCTCAAGCTCCTCTGGAGTGTCAAGTACTGAACCAAAATAATCATGGTCAATGATGAGAATTTTATGGCAAAAATACAACTATGTCCAAATTAATTTAACACTACTTTAAGCTGTAGTTTAAAGTTACAAATACCTAGCACTTAAAGGGAAAAACCAATAACACACATGCCAGCATTCTAAGCTAAGCTAAATCGAAGAATAAAGGAAGGAAAGAAAACAACTTGTAGATAATCCAGGACACCAACTTCTGAAAAATCTGTATGCATATACATATAGCAAGAGCTTTGGATCAAGCCCATCTCTTCCTGGCATTTGCAGACAAATACCAATGCTAATTCCTGATTTATCAAAGCCTGACATTAAGCACATGAGTAGTCCCATTCAGTTCTATGGTATTACTCACAGTTAGGCAACCACTTAATCACCATAACATATTGTATCCTAAATATGCTTTTAAAAATCTTAAAGTCATCCTTAGAACCAGTGTTTGGACCCCAGAACAAAGGGTGCTCTAGATCGGTGATGCTCAAAGTATGGCTCATGGCCTGGGTTTGACCTATGGAACTGAATCACCTGGCCCATGGGGCTTCCCACAGGTCCACAAATTTGACAGCAGGGGAGTGGGGACAGCATGAATTATCATGGCTTTGGGAGCCCCACATCCATTAATGCTGTTACTGCTTCCCTGCCACTAAATTTTTGGATCCATGGGGAGCCCCATGGATCAGATGACACGGCCTCACCTGCCAGGTTGGGCTGATATTCAGTGTATAGCTCTGGACTCAGCATGTAGGTTCGGGCCTGGCACTTGGCCCCAGAACTAGCACAAAGCATCACTTCAGGACCCAGAGTGCAGGATCACTTCACAGGTCAGATCTGGCATGCGGGGTCAGGCCATACACTGAATCTGCCTTGCAGACTTGGCCCTATGCACCAGATTGGCCTGCAGACTGGCTGTGCTGTACTCATCTGGCCCACGGACCACAAAGGTTGAGCACTGGTGCTCTAGGTTATTGGCAAGACTGCTACGGATGTCCCATATATTATGTCCTTTCAAGTTACAATAGAATCCATGATCCCTGCATTCCCCCAAGCACGTACCTCCTAAGAGATAATATTATAATACAGAACAGCAAGATGTCTGTTGAGGAAACTTTTTGTTCATTAATGAGAAGAGAGTTCGGGCAAAAGTGAATCGAATATCAAGAAGGTTTATATTGACTTTTTACCATATGATTGCAGTTGATGATGATTTTGCCTCTACTGAAAACTCTAGGGGTGTCAGCTAAAACAGACCTCTCCAGCAGTGCTGCTGCGTGTTAAGAATGTTATAATGATCTACTGTGATTTCAACAAACACGAGCAGAATTTGCCAAAACAGACCCTGAACCAAAGGACCAACAGTCAGATTGTAAGTCATAGGAAAGATGATAAAGGAAGCTTTTCTTCATTATAGAAATAATGCTGGAAAAGGCAGTGAATGGACTAGGATGGAAAACTGGCTGGGGACCTTCATCCAGCCCATTTAGGATTTCGTTTAGTTCATCCTCAGTATATTCACAGAAATGCTCCTTCCAGCTGTCCCCATTCTCACTGCGCAGAATCACCAGCTCTCTCTCTTTTCCACGCAGAGCCGCAAAATGGGGAATCTCCACAATCACAGGCCTAGCACAGCAATACAGCACATTAGATGAATATGGGAGAGGCAGAAATGGAAACAACAGCAATCCCATTGAGTCTGTTACAAAGTGACCTGGAGTTCTATCTATTATTCAGGAATACTTTGAAGCAACCCTAACAGGCATACTAGTAGGTCACTAGAGTATCTTAGCATTTTACAACCCCCCGGTAAATATACCGTAGGATGATTTAATTGCACACTCATCTCTTTACACAATGTGTACACAACTGGTAAGGTAGCAGTGTGCTGAATAGAAATTTTAGTCTTTTTTTAAAAAGATACTTTTAAGAAAACTAGTGTTCATTTTAGCTGTCACTACAGTACAGGTTAGCACATGCAATTTCATTTCAAAGCGAATCTACTGTAATAGAGAGTTAGCTAGTTGGAGGAATTTGATTTCAGATATACTAGTGGAAATCTGGATACATCTATTGAAATCAATGGGCCTGATTTGTCTCTCATGCTGATTTTATTTCATTGTGACTTTTACTGGCTCTCCAACACATTTCATTCCTGAGAAAGGAAAAGTAGGTCCAAGGATATAACCTGGATTTGTACTAGTGTAGAAGAGAGAAGAATTGCCTCATTCCCTCATTTGTGAACAGGTAAATACGTGTGTACGTGTGTGTTTGTGTGTGTGTGCGAGCACACATGCTTATCTATACATACCCATGTATACACAGTCAAATGTACTTTCTATATCTCTGGGGAAAATATAAAGATATATGTTGTATACATACACCTCAATAGCGAGAATCACCACACGGGCCACCATGTACATGATATGTTATATCCAACATATAACATATGTTATTGATTTACTGGCAGCAATGTGTGTAAAAAAAACCAAAACCAAAACCAAACCAAAACACAGTAGATTCTTTTTGGTCCCAGTCCAGGTTGCTTTGCTACAGACATCAAGCACACAACAGCCGGCACATTGTACAACTAGGAAGATTTCATGCTAAAACAAAAATGAAGGCCACGGAACTTGAAGAAAAAAGATAGAACATACCACCAAAACAAAAACCACATACCACAAGGGTTGGAAAATGGTCTACTAACGGTTAAGTATACAGAATTTCAAATCATAGAAAGGGACAATGCCATGGGCGTAATGACATAAAAAAATCATATTGCAGGAGGAGGAGAAGAACGGGGAGGCCAGCATCCATCAATTTGTTTTAAGTCTCTCCTACCCAAGGAATTTGGTCCCAGGTGGCCCCAGCTGAAGGATTCGGCTGACCAAACTTTCTCCCTCATTAAGTGGGGGAGGAGCCGTAGGCAGATGAAGTTTACTGCATACATCCAAAGCAGCAGTGAAAGAAAGAACATAAATAAGCTTTATGTATTTTTTTGTCCAGAACCCCAGTGTCAATGTCTGGTCAGAGTGAAATTAGGGTGTACACTGAATAAGGTTCTGCCCTGGCTGTGCCAGACTGATGGCAGGAATTAATGAAATAAGTCCCATTCATTAGGAACTAACCTCACTTCCATGAAGATCAATGGAAGTTCCACTGGTGAACTTAATGGAAGCAGGATCAAGCTCGTAGAATAGCTGGGGCAGTGCAGTGCCGTAACACTTATTTCAACAGATAGAATGTGTGACTATCTGGTTTCACTGCCAGGACACCACCCAGAAAAAAAATGCTCACTGGCAGGGTACACGTCAAAACCAGCTACGTATACATGTATGCTCTTTGGATGAGTTTTTATTGAAACTCCTTGTTATATAGAGAGACCATTTAAAGAAAAATGATACGAGGCCAGATCCTGTTCTGCCTATTAGGCCCATAAGTGGACGTAGGTGCCCAAGTAAAATCCTAATCCACCTTTCTTGAGTCCCTAAAAAACGGTTAATATAGAAGGTGGTTGGGCCATCCTCCACCTCACTGTTTTTTTTTATTGAATGCATCTTAAGGGTAAGATGTTACTGTAGATATGTTAACAGGTTTTCAGAGACTCCAATAAATGTGATCCTGTATCCATTCTAAGTGCCTGAGTGGACTAAGATCTGTCCCACTAAGTGTTAACATAACTGTGGGAAAGGAAGAGATGACAAGAGACACACTGAATGTGACAGCAGTGGTATTCTGCTGGTACTTCACATTCATATTTTTTTGCTTAAGTACTGACCAACATTTGAAGAAAGTGTCAAAGTGTTTTGTTAGGCAGCTTCTGTTGCTGCCTGATACCAAGGAGCAGCCTGTTTGCCACTGGAGAAGGCAAGCTTGCCCCTAGCAGCAGGTTCTCTGTGTTTCAGAATTCTTCCTGTTCTTCTATTAAAGTACAGCAGCAATGAAATAATGTAAATGTGTATTTGATTTCACCCCTACCCCATCCAAAACAATTAGTGATGAAGACCCATTAAATCACCCTCTCGCAAGTCCATTCTTCTAGACAGAACATTAGCAAAAACAATGGCTGTCCTGACTCCCTTGATATGATAGGACTTAAAATCAATTGATTTGTTGCAAAATGGATTTAAACTGTTCCCCTTCACAGCTTCTTTGTTAGTTTCCAACTGAAGCCATTCACTCTTTCAGAGGGGTTCCTTCGATCATCCACATTTGGATGCCACAGTTGATAGGGAGAGCAGCTAATAAACCAAACCAAATAAAAAGAAAAAAAAGTGTAGAGAACTGCTGGTTTCAGCTGAAAACTGCTAAAACAAGCGCAGCAGTAATTGCAATTCTGATCTTTCTATTGGGTATTGCAATATAGGACAAAATAAGCTGCTGAAGAATTTCTGAGTTGTCCTATTGCTTGAACTTGCAATTTTAACCCCAGAAAAATCAAAAGCTTGCGCTTCCTAGATAGTCCAAATTATTCATAACACAACACAAGTTTCTAATACAAGGAGCTCTAACTTGTGTTGCATCTGTAGCAGGTTTCAAATTTGGCTTTAGATCAGTGCTGTGTTATTTGTCTTTTGTGGCTTAATTTTGGATGATGTAAATATAGTGTGAATTGGTTCTCTATTTTACTAAGTGATTTCCATTATAATAGCACAACACTGACTAATAAACTTATTCCAGGAAGCATACTAAACCTTAGTGTTAGTATTTTAAAACTTTAGTGTTCTCAAGAAAAATGCATACAAGCTAAGTGACTTGCTGATGGGTTTTGTGTCAATTTATGTTGGGGTGGGTATCCTATTATGTTACAATATATAAAGGAAACATTTTTTCAGATCAAATTTAACTGTAGGGGGGGCATCACTCTAGTGCAACTTATAAACAGATGAAAATATACCTTCCATTTTCACTTAAGCCAAACCATGACTCTTACCCAAGAAACTGAGCACCAGAAGGTCCAACTTCAATAAGGCGGCTGGCCAGACCTTCTCCTTCCACCATTGGAGGCATGGTGGCCAGTCTATGACGTTTGACCAACCGGCAGGTTACTCGTGTTGGGGCAGTGCATTTCCGAGGAGGAATAATGATCCTTAGTCCATTATGCCTGCAACCTCGCATAGCACCACCACGGGCATCCACCATGAAACTAACCAGGAAGCTGAAAGCGTGAAATGAATATTATATACAAAGACATATTAGGCAAAGAAAAATCACTTTGGTTACATTACACATTGTTTTCTTCCAACATGTACAGACTATTTACCTAAGTGTGGTGCTTTCTTACTGCTGTATGTAGAATTTTAAAAATCTTGTACTTGTTTGTGTGATGTTAATTGATAGCAATATCACTAATTACTTAAACTAACATCTATCTTAGAATTTTTCAGAACACATATGACAGAATACATATGAAGGAATTAGGGGGAAAAAAGTGTGAGCATCATGTAGGGTTCTGTGCAAATGCCTCTATTTTACATTTGTGAACATTTTTTTTTCCAAAGCGCTCTCATACATTTCTACCTCTAGTGCCATCACAGGGTAAGATAGGCACAAAACCCATACATACATAACAAACTTCTAATATTTATTATTAAAGAATAAAGACTTACTATGCCGTGATATGAAGAAAATTGTGAACTGGGTTTCTTTTTTTGTTAAACTTACTATAATTTTCCTTATGGTTTGATAGATTTGAAACTCCTAAAACTAAATTATTCATGGATTGTAGGTCAAAGTTCATTCTGGATTACACATGTTTTATTAAAACCAATGGGAATTGCACCTTCTTATTATACCAGGTCTAAATTCCTTCTTTATCTGTAACACCTGCCTTTTCAAACTTTTCACTATCATGAATATTAACTAGAAAGAGAAAATAATCAGAGAGTAAAACTTCAGTACACTTGTTAAAATGGCTACACTGGCTTTTAACAAGTTAAGCACTACTACTTACTAGATTTAGGGTGCCCACTTTCATCCTTAGATTTACAAAAACTAAATCAGGATGGGAAAGAGGTTTAGTAAATAGGATTCTTTTAATAAAACTATATCTTTAATAATAAAGAGTAGCAAATAGTCAGCATTTAAACTATGCTTCTTCTAAGACAGGCTACTGAGAATGGGAGCAAATTGTAATCATTTGGTCGTGGGCTTATTTAAAAAGTACTGTTTTTCCTGTTACTGCAGACAACATTAACATGTCCCTATGGGGATGCGCTACAGTGGCAGGAAGCCAGCTATGATAGACAAGTTCTTCATGGATCAGGGTAAATAGCATGTAGGTTTTCCTGGAGAGACAGAAAAGTCTTCCTTAGATGGCCCTTTTTCACCACTATCCCAATTTTTTCAGCTGTGACTAGCCAGTAGGTTGACTCTAATAGTTTTGCTATGATCAAAGCCTAATTAAGGGCATTTCTGCAAAACATACAAAACCTAGGAAAGAAAGGCGATACCAACTATTATACTATTGGGTTGCTGGAAATGAAAGAGGGAATAGCTGAACTGGGACAATACCAGGCCTATTTCTAGTGTTACTGCACAGGGAGCCACACAAATGCTAACATCTGCTCTGAGAGACCTGCAATAAAGAAAATCTAACAAGATGAGTGACAAATACAAATATTTTTCACTCTCACTCGAGTCACTCTGCACAACAAATATTTGCATCCTTCCATTATTAAGACATATGCAATTCATTCCACATGCTGTTAAAACAGAACACTCAACACACCATGCAAGTCAAAATAATGGATGAGAGAAAGGAGCCACAACCTGCCAATCAGAATCACGCCATGCGCCATGGAGGCTATATGAAGACACTTCTCACACATGCAGTCTCCTATTCTACCACCATCCATATACCTCTAGGTTTTGTTTACTGTACAACTCAGGGGAGTACAACCATAATCTCATTCCTTAGGGGCTGTGCTTCTGTGGTCTTAACGAGGGGAAAAAAATGAAAAAGATTTACAGCTTTAATTCCTTGGGTTAATTTTTCAAGAATGGATGCAACCTTCCTAAAATATATTCTGTCCAAATGTTAAATTCTGTCTTTTACTACTCACAGGGAAGAAAGAAGAAGAATTCAAAGGTGCTAATTTCTCAGTTTTGACAATAATCCTGCATGATTGGCTTTTACAGTTGAAGTAAAGCCCTATCTGAACAGAACTTTTGCATCACCTTTGTAACAGATGTATAAAAACTGCTTTCACTTCTGTTCCTGAGAATCTATCTTAAATTTGGGTGACCATATTTCCAGTTTCACATCAGGACACTCCCTTCCCCTCCCAGTATATTCAACTGTCTTCAAGCTCTAGCTTCAGCTGAAAGCACCAGAGCCCTGGGAGGAGGGCTGTGGGCCGCTTATGGAGTGTTACAACACCTGCCTAAAGACTACCACTTTCAGGCAGGGAGAGTTTGCAAAAGAGGACAACAGTGTTTGTTTGGCCAAGCCACAGGGGTGACCAGGACAGGTGTTTAAAATGAGACTGTCCCAAAGAACAGGATGTAATGTCACTCTACCTAAAACTTTATTGTGATGGTAGCAGTCGAAATGTATTTAACAATATTAAGATCTGGGATGAAATAAGAAGTTCCCAATATATTACTGTAATAAATAGATAGCAACAGAAACTGCTATAACTGGTATTAGCAGAGCCGGCTGACTGATTTGGTGCAAATCATTTTCTGAATGAATTATGGCATTTTTTATTAAGTAAATGATCAAGAGTACAATTTTTCATTAGTGTACAGTATTTTTTCTATCATTTTCTATTATTTCAAATTAAACTCTTCTTAGAAGCTGAACTTCTTAAAGTAGCTTCCTATATCTGTCAAGATTGCCAAGAACACTGTAATTGCTACCAGAACACAAAGAAATAAACATATAAATATGAATAATTATCATATATGAATGTAAATAACACCAGTAATGAGTACATCGCATGAGCAAATCAAGTAATCTCTTTCCTTATAGCAATATCCAGTCCTGCTCTTTTCATGCCTGGTATTCTATTTTCTCTTAAGTTTTTTTCAGACAAAACAAAATAGAAGAGGAGTGTACTGAATTGATGGTGCTTCTCCATGAAATGTACAGTATGTGTTCATATCCTTAAAATAGCTGACAGGGGATATTTGGTCCTGATTCTGACTTCATGCTTACAGTGGGTTTTATGCAGCTTAACTGTGGGTCCCAGCCCCAGGACTGCACTGGGGCTGGTCCCAGAGACTCATGCGCTACAACGGCAGAAAATCCAAAGCTGCAGATGGAGGGCCGCACCACACAACTGTCAGTCTGCCAACCATGGAGGAGCTGTCAACCAACCGCATGCAGCCAGCATCTGGCTGCATGATGGGGATTGTGTCACACATTCAATTTAAGGTGTGATGGAAACCAACCACAAAAATACTATACATATTTTGTGGAATATTTTTGTGGCTGGTTTCCCATTTTGTCGTACCATGTATTGCCTGAACACGTGGATGGGTTACCATTTGAGATACAATTAGCAAGTAAATCATATCTTAAATATAACATCTGCCAGAGGCATATGGTACGGGTACTCCTCACTTAACAACCTACCTGTTTAACGACCGCGCGGACTTACGACCAGCGAGAACTGGTCGTAAGTACGAGAACTGGTTGTAAGTACGAGCACTTTGGTCTTTGAAACGGCAGCGCGGCGTCTCAAGCCAAGGCACGCAGTATCAAGGGGCGGCTCCTCGCTTATCAACCAATTCGCTTAATGACCTAGTTGCAGGAACGGAACTCGGTCGTTAAGTGAGGAGTGCCTGTACTGTAATCTGAAGCTGACATTAAACAAAAAGGAGGAAAGCTATAAAGGCAAGGGACAATAATGGGTAATAGAGGATAGCTAATTAACCTTGCTGTATGTTATATCAGCAAAATGAAAAAAAAACGTGTAATCTTGGATGGTTTTTACAGACTTCATGTCACAGACTAGGGAGGTAATACTTCTTTCATATACAATCTTACTGAGATCATATCTAAAATATTATCCCCCATTCTGGAAACCTAGTACCAGAGACAGCTGGAAGCTTCAAAGTACACGGTAAGGTAAAAAATTGTGTCAGACAAAAGATCCAAATTTTGTAAATGCTCCTTTGTTTATATAAATCTTAACTCCAACTATGAGAAGATTTTGAAAAGAGTCATGCCAGAAGTCATGAAATGTATGGGCCACGGAAGTCAAGGAAGATTTAGAAAGTTTGTTTTGTATAGATAGTTCAAAAGTAGGAAATTAATTTATAGAAATTGGTGACTAAGCAAGATACCAGAGCCAAATGTATTTATTGGTTGGGTGTAAAAATAAGAAAAAGGAAAGGAATTCCTTGGGGTCTAATTGAGTTTACATGTATTAAAATAGCCAATAATATCAACTGGAGACCACAAAAACAAACAGTTTTATGCAGAATATAGCTAAGTGTCAGGAATATCCACAGTAGCTGCAAGATAGACACATTTGAAGACAAAATTGCCAATGTCTCTTTTAGAGAGAGTCAACATGGTAATAGATGATTTTTTTTTAAACTGGAATGGCTCACAGAAAAACAAGACAACACACCTCCAAAGTAAACACTTTTTGGAAAATATAAATATTCCATTGTATGAAACTAATGATATACCTATTGCTTCAAAGCAATCTCTGCTCTAATAACGTATCAAAGTCAGTCTGTCAAAGTCAATGCATTTTCCTTCACACTATCCTTTACTTCCTTATTGTTTGAAAATAAATTTCAGTGGAGGGTCATGTGAATGCAGGAAAGCTATAAAGCTATTCAATACATTAAAAGTGCTGTACAAATACAGCCAGTTTTCCCAGGGGCCTTAACCAAACCTGTCTGTGCAACTTTTCACACATATTTTTCAGAACATTATCATTCACACAACATAATATGCATACACAAAACTGTTTTGAACTAATGGGATGTGTGCACTGTCCGAACACTATGCTTTAATTGAAATTTGTGCACCTAAAATTATGTCACAATATCATCATGTAATGATAAGCATTCTAACAAAGGGAGGAAAAGCAGACACAACCAACCTCACGAGTTATGGCATTTCATCCCAAAGGATCTTGCACATAATTCACAGACATACACAAAATCTGATTAAATTGGGGTTGGAAGGCAGCAGCAAGAGTGCTAGTATTTTGGCTAAGGACATCAGAGAAAACTCCTTAATTCTTGCAAGATGTTTCCACATAAAATAGATCAAATCTATATGGGTATTTTTTATGTTGTGATTGAAAGAATCATTTACAAATTGTATGACTAAACTGATCTAGTTTTGAAGGGTGAAAGGAGGTGAGGTTCCAAATAATCTTTATATTCCAAACACACTAAAGTGTTTCTTTTGCCAATTTTTTTCTTTGATAAGACAATAACAGCTAATCTATTTCTGAAGCCATTTAAAATTCAGGAAAGAAATAAACAAGGAAATAAAAATGGAGAAATATGTATTGAGAAAGACAGGGAGGTATTTTTGTGCTTTGCCATATGTTCTTATTTTAGTCAGCTGTTTTCCAGAAAAATCATGCTCCCTTCAGATAGTGAAGAATTTAAGTTTGTTGGCACTCAGCTGCACTTCTCTGTCTGTAAAACCATTTGATCAGCCATGCGCACACAGTTTCCTAAAGAGTCTTTCTGGAACAGGTAATGATTGCTGCTACCACATAAAAACTGAAAATGCAAAAGCGATCCGCCATCATTATGCAGTCCATTCAGAGATGGTTATTCATTTTAGTTAGCTAGGCAGGCGCACATACTTCTCATTATGTAGCAAAAAATTGGTAACAGTGTCACTGAACCACCACAGACACACTTAAGAGCTCTTTTATCTATGTTATTTTAGCTAATACAAGAAACTAGGAAACAAGGAAATAGCAGCACTCAGTGTTAGTCAAAGTGTGAAAAAGCAGAAACAAATAGCTTAATCAGGGTGCTTCAGCAATTCTCAAGCGTAGAATTGGAAAGGGAAATGGATCCAAAGTTTGAGTTCAAAGATACCAAAGATAAATGCCCTAATCAAATGCCTGTTGAAATCAATGGGAGGTTTTTCTGTTACTTCAACAGGTGTTGGATCAGGCTGATGAGTAACTATACATAATAAGTAAAAATATACATCCTAGGAGGACAAAAAACATGAACTGCACTGCAGGCATCTAGAAATAATTGTAAGTTTCTTACACAAATGTACCCTTTACTGACTGTAAAAAATCTTAGCTAAAACAGGGAAAAGGTAGGGGTGTGTGAAGTGGGCAGTATTTGATTTTGGATTTGGCCTGATTCAGGGGACAGTGATTTGATTAGCTGATTCACTGTCCCAATTTGATTCGGCCAGATCTGAAGATTCAATGCTGATTTGGAGAATCAGCAATTTGGCCATAGACACAGCTTTATGTGTTTTTTCTACATACCTCGAAGTACCAGGCATAGCTCATGAATGCTGAGTTGGTGCATCCCACGGGAGCATGGGGGAGGAGGCGGGGGGGTCCCCCACGTGCTCGGCGGTGGGCCCAGAAGTGGACCAGAAGTACTTCCGGTCCACTTCTGGATCTGCTGCCGGGAGCAAGGGGGACCGCCCCCCTGCAGCTCAGCAATCGGTCATGGGGGGACCCCAGGTGCCCCCCCAGACCCAGGAGGCACCAGTCACTGAGCTGGGAGGGTGGGGTCTGTGGCCAAGCACATAGGGGACCCCCCCGCACTCCCGTGGGACACTCCATCTGCCCCACCGTTTCAGAGTTCAAGAGCTGTGCCTGGTACCTCGAGGTACATAGAAAAAACATATAAAGCTGTGCCTATGACCAAATCATCGAATCTCTCTGAATTGAATCGGAGGCTTCTGATTCAATTCAGGGAGATTAATGGGTCTCCTGATTCAATCTGGATTTAGAGATTCAGGAGCTGAATCTCCTCTGAATCAAATCAGCGACTGAAGCTTTGCACAGCCCTAGAAAAAGGCTCTTGGCTGAGAACAAACTATGATATGGGGGGAGTTAGAATTCCCTAAGAATTTTATTTATTTAAGTATTTAAGACAGGGGTGGGCAAACTGCGGCCCGCGGACCAGATGTGGCCTGCCAGGCCATTCTATCTGGTTCGCGGGGCCCCTAAAAAATTTAGAAAATATATCTGCCCCTGGCTGCTTGTCATGCAGCCCTCGATGGCTTGCTGAAATTCAGTAAATGGCCCTCTGCCTGAAATTATTGCCCGCCCCTGAGGTTTCTCAACAACTGCAGCTACATGTCAAACAAATGCAACAAACATATTGGATATTAGGGGGTTAATATACTGAAATCTTCAAGTATGTACTGCATTATCTGCTATGCTTTGTGGAGCACTAAGCACAGCATCAATGATAAATGTATCACATTCATTTAGTATAGCTCTTGGCACCTACATGAATGATTTTATTTGCCAGCAAAATCACACAGAAGTAAGGATGCAGGACCAATTTAACTCTTTAATTGCACTATTGCCACTCCCTCTCCTGATTTTAATAAGGTCGAAAATGAGAAAAATTTGGTCTACAAAGAGATTCTGTAGCACTCTGCGTACAAAAATGACTGAGGAAAAGGATTCACTTTTGTGAAATGCCTTCAAAGCCATAATTATTTACATTTCAAACAGCCTATTTATGTGACTGGTATGGAGAATTTAGTATTAACTACAGACAAGACTTAGACAGCCTGCACTGGGCTTCAATTAGACTGATGAATCTATGATCACAATGTCCCTAGAATTTTTTAAATAAAAGTTATTAGCACACTTTGGAGAAAAGGGGTATCTACCATACAATGGAAAAGTAAGACCACGTAGTTCTTTGCCAGACAGAATTTCCCTACTGCCTAAATAAACATAAAAGCACTAAAGCATCCTGAGAGTGTGTAAGTTAGAAGAAGGATGAAGGTAAGGATGAAGTGGTGAGGAAGCATATTACAAGAAATTATGCAGAAGTTCACCTGCTGTTGTCATGATCAAGACATGGAGAAGAATGGCTGCAACAGAATACATAATTTAGCACAAAAAAGAGCATGAAGTGAAATAAATAAATAAAAACAAATAAATAAATGAGGTTGGTTTTTTTTTAACCTGAGTCTATAAATATGAAGAGCATGTGAACAAAGGGTATACATGTGTATGGAACATAAGCTTATATAAGTATCATGAGTTACAGGTGGCAACTACAACAGCAAAGCTACAGTAATTTAGGATGCTATTACCTCCTCTCTCCATGTTTGTAGCCTTAATTTTGGCTCTGAATTGGAGTTATCATTTTGGCATCTGGACACCAAAGCTGGGCATCTGGTTCCCTAAGTGCTTAGCTCAGAGCCAAATAAGGTACTGCACTTCCTTACTCAGGTGCCTACTTTTATAAACCGGGCCTCCAAAACATAATGCGTCTACAGCGTAAAACGTAATTTCATCAAGAGCTTCTGGGAACAAAATGAATTATAATTCTTTGTCCTTGGGTGTTCTACTGAATGGTCTGTCCTCCAGTTTGCTCCATCTGAATATGTTTCTAGTCCTCCTTTCATTCCCACCTCCAGGTTGACAGATGGTAAAATTTTTGATATAATTTTGCTATCTCCTTATGTTCCAGTAATACAAACTACAGTCAGTTATGTTATTTGCCCCCATCATTTCATTATTATGTAAATATCTATTGCCATTTTCTTTTTTTGGCATCAGCAAAACTTTTAGGCCATTGTAAGATTTGATGGATTCTAATATCATTTACTTTTGTACATTTGAAATGACTCTCAGCTGCTAGCTGCCAGGTCCTGTTTCCACAACTATTTCCATAAAATGAATGTCACAGTAGGGAAAACAATGTAAAGGATTCAGAAAACAACACTTTAAGCGTGTTTTATTTACCTTGTAAGCAATGATCCAATCTCCTTTTTTCCAGACAGGCAGCTAAGAATGATAACTCTCATTATTTGTCAATTTTAACCGCTGGCTCCCTATTCTTTTTTTTTAATCTCCATTATGGAAGTAATGGATTCCAAAAGAGCAAACTAACAAGATTCCAACTATTTAGCTTTGCCAGATGTGTATATATATATATATATGAAGATATATACACATATATATACACACACACACATATATATATATGTATATATTCATATATATATGAAGATACCTTTGAACTGTTTGTTAGTCAGACTTTTCATAATGTCAAATTAACATAACATACAGATATGCAATAATAAAATACCTCATAGATAAGTAAAATATTGTATTTCAGCATCTCAATGTTTTTAATATAACAGGAATTTTAGCATACTCATTTTACTCTTGGGGACTCTGAGGCACAGGAAAGTTGCCCCAAATCACTAAAACAAGTTAATATCAGAAGGAATAGAAAGACCACTCTCCCCTGCCAGCACACTCCCCACCTCTCTCCATGTCATGTCATAATCGTTTGAAAACATTACCTCTCTTCCTACAGTACAGTACAATTACAGTACAGTATAGTACAATTACAAACTCATTTGACCTGAAGATTGCTGATAACCACATAATCTACAAGAGTAAACACTGAGTTGCTTCTTGCATGTCACCCAACCCAACAATAGCACAGTGTAATAATTAATCAGGAGTACTGTACTTTCAGACTGTACATTTTCATTCAATCCTACAAGCCAGTGTAAGTGGAAAAGATATAAAAATGTGCTATTGCCAAGCAGTGTCTAAATACTGCAAATGGAAAGGGCTCTTCAAATTCAGAGTTTCACTTCTAACCAAATGAAAATATTTCACTTATTCACCATGGGAAAGGAACTCAGTGTGCATTGCATGGTTAAGCCTGTAGAAATAGACCTTTGCACAGCTGGGTGTTACTTTCTTTCTCATCTTAACCTGTCAATTAAACAAAAAGAGCATAATCCCTGGAATTTTCAGCAAAGTAACAATGCTTTGCTTTTTCATCAACCACTTAGCATTCAAGTTTTCCTGACTTACTGAAACAAACTTAATTTGGGCCCCTTTAAGGATTGTATTTCCTCCTTCCTTCCTTTCCTCTTTGTGATCAGTTTCTTGGCATCAAGTACTGGATTCCTTGGCTGGCTGGCTAGTCAAAAGTTGCCGTGTATTCCTACAAGCTCCCCTGCACCCAAGGGCGTGTTTACAAACCCATTTCCTTACCCAGGAGTGTCATTCTATGGTTTTACGACCTAAAGAAAAGCTTCCCCCTTTGCTGGGGGTGTCATGTTAAACATGCTCTTTAAACATAATAAATCAATCCAATGTGTCCCTTTAATATTATGTAGATTGCAAGTTAATTTTCATGGTAAGTCACTGCAAAGTAAAAATTAGTTTTCATGTAGCATTTTATTTTTTTAAAGGGTAAAATTCTTGCTCATGAAGGCTCTACTACTATTGTATTTTACTGGTAATTTACTAGAGATATGTCTAAAGAAAACAACTACCCTGGCTAATATGATCTGTATCTTATCTCCAATAACAATTTCCTTCATTGATTTATAAAATCTAATTTCCTTATTCAGGAACTGGCAAGTTGGTCATGAAGTATAATGGATTAGCTGAAGAATGATAATATAAAAAAAAATCAAGTCCCACAGAATCTTGATTAACTGTTCTTTAAAAGTAGCGATCTTATCATCTATCAATACTAGACAGACCAAGTTTCTGGGAGTGAAAGGTAACATGGTTTGGGAAAAAAATATTTAAGCAATTTGGCATCACTTGCTGGATTTAGCTGCCAAAATAACTTTAATACCTAAATCTTGGCAATATAAAAAATACATATTTCCTATGTTCACAGTTACTTATTTTTATTCCTCTGCTAATTTTAGAGGTTAGAGAAAACAAAAGGCTAGCAGCACTGGCTATAGCCAGCTATGCTGTTGGCATCTAAGATTCAAACTTTCCTTAGGGCCTTGTTACACGGTAATTTTGGGCAGCTCCTGGAGCTCTTAACTGCTGGATTCACCACACATTAACACCTGAAACCAGTTTTAAGCACTCCTTATGCTGCTCCAGGTTACTCACTACAGGGTAGTGAGTAGATCCTTGTTAGCCAGCTCATGTAACACTAAGGCAGGGGTAGGCAATGTTTTTTGGCTGAAATGCCAAAAAACCCAAAATGCCTGCCTTGGAAGGTGCCGGAGTGCCAGCATGCCAGAAAAACAGGTTTGTGGTAGCTACTGATAGCCACAGAGCCCAGGCTGCTTGCAGCAAGGCTTCCATGCTCCCAGCTGGCTGCTGGGAGCAGCCCAGGCTCCATGGCTATCAGCAGCTACCATGAACCTGGTCTAGCTGCACGTGGGAGGCTGCAAAAAACTGCTGCATCCCCGCCCTGGCTGTTTCCCAACCCTGGGCTCTGGGAAGATAGCAGGTGCCGGCACCGAACCCGTTGGGACTGGAGCTGTGGGCAGCATGGAGCTGGGGCCAGAGCCCACCAGCGACGAGGGGTTGGGGCTGTGGGGCCAGGGCCCACCGGAAGCCTGGGGTTGGGGCCCTGGCCCTGGCCTCATCCCAGTGCTGCAGACTGCCCTGGCCCAGCAGCGGTGCTGGGCTGGCGGGGGAGGGGGGCGGTGGAGGTGCCGGCCAGGCCCGGGCCCACTAGCAGCACATGGCTGGGCCTGCTGGCAGCACCGGGATAGGGCTGGGGCCTACACAGGTAGACAGGCCCGGGCCCAGCCCCAGCCTCATCCCAGCGCTGCCGATGGCCCCTGCCCAGCACCAGTGATAAAGGTTCCAGCCGGGGCTAAC